>NC_058403.1:25513416-25693873 GCF_002201575.2 Neomonachus schauinslandi | reverse complement strand
AAGAAAGAAAGAAAGAAAGAAAGAAAGAAAGAAAGAAAGAAAGAAAGAAAGAAAGAAAGAAAGAAAGAAAGAAAGAAAGAAAGAAAGAAAGAAAGAAAGAAAGAAAGAAGGAAGAAAAAAAGAAAGAAAAAGAAAGAAAGGAAAAGAAAAGAGAAAAGAAAAGAAAAAAAAGAAAGAAAAGAAAGAAAATGGGACTTTGATGCTGGATCATCTGCTGATGGCTAGCAGTGAACACTCCATCACTGGTGGGTAGGTGGTGTGCTAACAGCTCCAGGCATACTGTAGCATTGCAATTGTTAAGACTTTCACCTGGGGTGAACCGAATGGAAGAGAAAGCACTGGCTGCAGGCAACATCTCAAGCATTTGAGAGATTTGGGGGAAGTAGTAATTATAGGGACTGTGGAAGGAGTGGCTGTTGCTGAGGGCTATCAATTCACCTGAGAAAAACAATGAAAACTAGGGATAATTAATCACCAATTTAAGGTAAAGTGTGAAAGCCAGAGGGATTCCTTGGCAGCACATAAAGAATCTCTGCTCGGGCGCCTGGGTGGCTCAGTTGGTTAGGCGACTGCCTTCGGCTCAGGCCATGATCCTGGAGTCCCGGGATCGAGTCCCGCATCGGGCTCCCTGCTCGGCGGGGAGTCTGCTTCTCCCTCTGACCCTCCCCCCGCTCATGTGCTCTCTCTCTCTCTCAAATAAATAAATAAAATCTTTAAAAAAAAAAAAGAATCTCTGCTCTACTGTAGCTCAAAGGGAAAGAAAGCTGAGGGTTTTTTCCCAGAACTGAATTATAAAGTTAGCAGAACTCCGGAGAAGGTTAAATTCTAAAATAGGCAATTCAACAATGCCAAGATCAGGACCTGGATTAGTAAACCTGGAATGGGAATATCTAGGTCTTTGCACTCAAAAATCTTGAATACTTAGATTCTCTTGACTCTTTGGAGCCCATCAGAAGTGATCCATTCCTCCTTGCTAAAAAGAAGCATTCCCCTCACCCCCTTACTTGAAGACAATTCAGAGACTTCTGCCTTTCAAGACCATACAGATCCCTCTCAAGATCTACCCCAAATGCCCTTTGGGCCTCCAGTAACTGAAGAGGAGGTCAAGAATCTATGAGAAATCACCATGCAATACAATGACAACAGTATATGGTAATAATTCAACCAGTTCTTCACAGAAACCTATGCCCATTTTCTCAGGTAATTATACATTGGAGAAAGAGAATTCCTGGAAATGTCAAGGTAATATTTATTATTCAGGAATGCAAATTCATCCAAGACTCCATGTTAGAGTGAGTGCACATCGTAATAAATAAATTCACTAGGTGCAGTTTACAATGGGTACAACGGGACCCTCAAGCAACCCAATAATCATTTCCTCTATCCCTCATTTTATATTGGAATAGACATACTTGGTATTTAGCAAACACCTCTACCCCTACCCCAGGTTGGTGGCTTGGACTTTGGACGTAAGAGTCAGTGGGAAAGACCAAGTGGATGCCTCTGTCCAGATTTCACGGTAGAGATTTAGGTTGCTGCATATCCTAAGAAGGATGTGGTCAGGATCACCCATTAGATAAACAATCTAGACTAGCAAAAAGTGTTTCACCAAGGGTGAAGAGAATCTAGAATGGGTAGAAGAAGAGTAGAACAATAAGTACCAGTTGTAGTCTCAAGACCAGCTGCAGCATTGGGGCTGTTTTTGATTACATATTTAAATAATAATACTTTGGGGTACCTATCTGGCTCAGTCGGTAGAGCATGATCTCAGGATTGTGCGTTTGAGCCCCATGTTGAAAAAAAATGACAATACTTTGGATATATTTCATTAATTTTAAACTTTTTTAAGGTGGCTACTTGAAAATTTAAGATAACATGTGACTCATATTTGTGGCTTGCATTATGTTTCTGTTTGACAGGTTTGCTTAGGCAACAAAAATTGCATCTAAAATATCTTACCAATAGGAAGCCATCAGTCGCTAAATACATATAATTTAGCCAATAGAGTAAGAGTTAGTTAGGTAGCCATGGTGTTCAGGGGGAAAAGCATAATCTAATGCAAAACTGAAAAAGAAAAATATCCTTCCAGCTGACTCCTTCCTCCCTCTTTATAGGCATGGCATAAATACCACCCATGAAACTGGGATAGAATACTGCAGAGATCTGATTATTTCATAATTTTAAAACATCATGGAAGTCTTCCCAAAATGCTTTGTCTGAACTCAAAATCTATATCCATATCACTTCAACAAATATCTCTGCAGCAGTTTGACCTGTCTAGATTATAGAGGATCCTACAGATCTGCATGTATGGAGGAAATGCATCTTAGAAATGAAAACTCTAAATAAGATATAGTCATTGCATTTTAGAAACAAAGTTTAAAATAAGGCAGTAACCATGATATTCATCATCCACCATAAAATTATATACTGTAATCTCCACTTCTGGATATGGATAGCTAAATAGCAATATATAAACAAACAACATCAAAGTGCCTTTTTGGCTAACTGCCACCCTGCCACTTCTGAACTATAGCCAATTATAATGACATCACTCTAGCTTTGTATCCTTTACTGACCTTCCTACTTATGTTGCCAAAATGTATTAAATTTCTCCTCTACAATCTGTCTTTTTCCCTTTGCCTTTGTTTCTTTAAATAATGACTTGACATCACTTGACCTCAACCTACAATTTTGGCTGATAATATCACTGAGCAATTCACTTACATAAATGGCCTTGCATAATCATCTGTTGTGGCACAGAAAAATCTGTGCAAGAAAAGATTGAATTTGTATGACATAAACTGAAGAAAACTCTTTTAAATATTCTAAAAAATCATACCTCCATTAAGCAGTTAAAATGAGATCTTCTATCAAGCTGTAAAAATCCAGTTTCCATAGCACTATAGTTATAAAAATACATATTTAGTAAACCCACCTGCACCTGTTTATTTTAGCATTCTTTAATAAAAGTCATTCTGACCACTAAACTGAAAATGAAAGTGGTATCACATTAGCTGAGGTCTTCAAATATGACTGAAGTCTTGAATGTATTTGAAAATCCACAAATACTAAGAAAGAAAACTAAAACAATTGTTTATCTATTTGAAATAAAATTAGCCTCTCTGGAATGTTAAGACAAAGATATTTTCTGAAAAAACAATATGGTCTAGTTAATAAAGTATATTTACTAGTGGGAGGATTATGTTAAAAAGTGTGTGCTAGTCTATGTTGACTCCTTATCTATTAATTTACACATACTAACTAGGTAAAGGACCATTATTATTGTTCCAAGAGGAGGGGTGTTTTTTATTTTAAAGAAAAACAATTCTTCACTTGGACAGATATTTAAAAATCTATGACTGACCCTGCCTTTTCCTTACTGTACCCTCTGTGTTTAACACAATGCCTGGCATACATTTTGTATCAATACATGTACTTTGAATATTTTAATAATGTCAACTTTACAGAGTACTCACAGAGCATAGTGATTAAAAGCAGGGACTATATAGTCAAATTATCCTGGCTCTGTCATTTAGTGGGTGTGTGACCTTCAACAAGTTATTTAATTTCTCCTCCATTTTTTCATCTGAAGTAATAGCCCTGGCCTCACAAGAGTGTCATGAGGAATAAGTCCATCCATGTGCAACTTTAACAGTTATCTGAAGCACAGTTAAGAGCTCAATCAACTATAGCTTTTATTAAATAGTAGCACTTAAGTGTACTTTAGAGTTCATAAGTTCTTTTCACATATAACCTACAGAATCTCACGAAGTCTTGTGACGTAGGTAAGACAAGTACCTATTATTAGTCTGGTTTACAGTCGAAGCAACAAAGGCCCAGGGTCACACTATGAGAAAGGAAAAAGCCAAAACTTGAATCCAAGTCTCTAAATCTGAATTCCAAATCTTTTCCACTATATATATAAATGGAAGGTATTCTTTGGATTCTCTCCCTAATAGTATCTGTGAATAATCACAGTAAAACTGTTGGGATTCACTACTCTCAGTGACCACAAATTATAGTATAAAAATAAACGTAATGAATGATTGATTTCTTTTTTTCAGTGATTTGATCATGTGATTGTGGGTAAGTCATAAGCACCAGTCTTGCTGAGCACTGTAACATAGGTTGACAGGTTCTACCTGCCCTCAGAGTCCATCATCTAAAAGAAGAAATAGAATACATAACACACATACATACATGGAGAGGTACTGCAGAGAAGTGTCAGACAAAAGAACATACAGAGTAGAGAAGAGAAATGTTGAGAAACACTGTGGTCTCTAATAGTTTACCATAACCTGGCAGATGCCTAGGGTTCCTTCCTAGGAAAGAAACATGTCATTTTGAACAAATGCATGTCAGATGAGTGGGTCTGGTTTTCATCTTATGTGAAACTGAATTGTGGATCTCTAAACAACGTAGAGCTTTACATTATTATAATACACTCTCACACACCATGTGAGGAGTGTAAATTAGTAAAAATCTTTTTGGGGAACTTGCAAAATGGAAAAAAACACATACACATTGACCCAGCAGTCTTGCTCCTATTAGCACTGATCAAAGCTGCCATCATGCCTTGCCCCAACTATTCCAGTAACCTTCTTACTGAGTCCCCTACTTCCACTCTGGCACCGCTACAACCCATTCTTCGTGAAGCAACCAGAACAATCATCCTAAAACATACATCAGATTGCCGCACTACCCTCCTTAAAATCCCCCAGTGGCTTTTCATCCTACTTGGGAAAAAAGCTAAATTCCTTCCACAGCTTACAAAGCACTAGGCATTTGCCTATATTTCTGATTTCAATCATACCACTTTCTTGCATACCACACTTCAACCACTCTGGTTTTCTTCCTGTTCCAAAGACGCAAGTTGTTTGCCAAAGTTGTTACATATGCCTCAAATACTCTCTCTGCTTATCCATTTATTTTTTTTTATTTTTTTTTAAAGATTTTATTTATTCATTTATTTGAGAGAGTGAGAGAGAGAGAGAGCACATGAGAGGGGGGAAGGTCAGAGGGAGAAGCAGACTCCCCGCCGAGCAGGGAGCCCGATGCGGGACTCGATCCAGGGACTCCAGGATCATGACCTGAGCCGAAGGCAGTCGCTTAACCAACTGAGCCACCCAGGCGCCCTCTGCTTATCCATTTAAATTTCAACTTAAGTGTCACCTTCAAATTGACATACCTAACAACCCAGGCTAAAGTGTCTGCCTAACTAATCTCCAGCACATCACTGTTATTTTAATTCTCTGCACAGCACGATACTTTCTTACTTACTTATTCAATTATTTTTTCATACATCTATTTTTCAATATATGCATGCATGTTGGTACATATTTAGTATTTATTTATTTATTTTCCCCTCCCTCTACTTACTCCAGAGAATTTAAGTTTATAAGAAAAGAGAGCTTGCCTGTTCTATTCACCAGTGTTATCTCCAGCTCCAATAACAATGCCTGGCATGTAATAGGCACTTAGTCAATGAATATTTAATTCTAGTAATACAACCTATGAGCATTTTTCCATGCACTACGTTTCCAAATACGGACATAGAGTAAATTCCCAGTTTAATTAACTCATTCATTAAGTTTCTACTAGTTCTGCTGTTTGAGGTACTAGGAATAAAATGGGTATGGGATGAATATCAGATGATCTAAAAGAAAATTTGAGTTCATGTCCAAGAACACAAAAGGTAAAAAAGAAGGTGCGCCTGGGTGGCTCAGTTGGTTAAGCGACTGCCTTCGGCTCAGGTCATGATCCTGGAGTCCCGGGATCAAGTCCCGCATCGGGCTCCCTGCTCGGCGAGGAGCCTGCTTCTCTCTCTGACCCTCCCCCCTCTCATGTACTCTCTCTCATTCTCGCTCTCTCAAATAAATAAATAAAATTAAAAAAAAAAAAAGATAAGAAAAAGACATTTAGGGCGCCTGGGTGGCTCAGTTGGTTAAGCGACTGCCTTCGGCTCAGGTCATGATCCTGGAGTCCCGGGATCGAGTCCCGCATCGGGCTCCCTGCTCGGCAGGGAGTCTGCTTCTCCCTCTGACCCTCCTCCCTCTCATGCCCGCTGTATCTCATTCTCTCTGTCTCAAATAAATAAATAAAATCTTTAAAAAAAAAAAAAAAGAAAAAGACATTTAATAAGAAAAAAAAATGTAGGGGTGCCTAGCCGGCTCAGTTGGTAGAGCGTGCGACATTTGATCTTGGAGTCATGAGTTCAAACCCCACATTAAAAAAAAAAAAAAAAAAGGGGGACACCTGGGTGGCTCAGTGGGTCAAGCATCTGTCTTCAGCTCAGGTCCTGATCCCAGGGTCCTGGGATAGAGCCCCATATTGGGCTCCTTGCTCAGTAGGAGGAGTCCCTTCCCCCGCCCCCCTGTGTCCCTTTCCCTGAGCACTCTCTCTCTCTCTGTCAATTAAATAAATAAAATCTTAAAAAAAAGAAAGAAAATTTAAATATTATATAGTTTTTGTCATTGCTATTTTAAGCCAGAGACACTTAAGCCCATTTAAATGTAGATGGGAAGGGTCAAGTAGAGACGGCAGGGTAAGCCAATTCCTTATAATAAATCCCCTTTTATGTATATATTGTTTCTCTGGAGAACTCTGACTAATACAAAAGGCTAGAAGGAATATGATTAGAAACCAAGAGGTGGAGGTCTGAACCTCAGCTAGGAAGGGACAATTCATCCTCTTAGAGGAGACCATGAAGAGAGAATGAATACAGATGTGTCAGTGTATGGGTAAGTACATAAATTCAATGATAAAAAGGTGAGGAAATTCATCTACTGGTTTCTATATATTGTATTAAAAAATGTAACAAAGTTGCATCCAGAAGTTTAAGGAGAGTAGAAAAGTTTTGAAATCATTTCTGTCCTGCGTGAAAGAGAGTTGGCCAGTAAAATATAGCAGGCTTGCTGGGCAGTCTTAGAGTCCAAGTAAGGAACTGATGAGTTTATGTGGGGAGCAATCTGCTGAAGCCATGCTATTCTTTAGTAGCGCTCATTTATGCGTTCACATGCTTAGAGAAAGCCGGTATTTGGGCTGATGCAGAGTTGGTGCATTGTCAGAAAGATGGGATGACAAAAGGAAGAACAAGGTAATTCTGCTCTCTTTAGAGAAGTATTAAAATTGGTATAGGTAGGTTATTTGTGAAAAGTGATATAACATTCTATTCTTCTCTCACCAAACTTGATTCTACTCTCCATCTCCATTTAGCCCAGAGGCAGAAAAAATATTTTAAACAATTATTAATACATGGAATCTAAGCTGGAGAGGAAGAAAAGTGAAGACTAGAGACAGATAATGATTAGGAAAGTGACACAAGACAGCTGGGCTTAAGTAATTCCCACCTATGGATGATTATGAGTCATAGATGTTCAGCCAGCCTAGTCTAGAATTGACTCCAAAACTGGATAACGCTGGACCCGAAGGTGTTGGAACCCACTCTGACTTTAGATGATCAATCCCCGGGAAGGGCTGACAGTAAGCTACTGCCAGATGCAAAAGCTGACCAGAATATTAAGAAGCCCATGTCTTGGCAGTTTGAATACCCACAGCCTTTCCATCCATTTTTTTTTCCATCCCAGTTTTGTCATGATTTTTATTTAGATGGAGAGTAAAGATACTTGATCACTGTACTAGTTTTATTGGCTGTTTTAAAGCTAATGCCATTTCCAATTCCTGTTTAGAAGAAGTGAAATTATTTCTGACTGCATAAAAGCAAGGTGCTATTTAGTAGTCTAAATCCCTCTCCTATATTTAAAATTATTCTCTGTCTCTAGCTTTAGTTTACAACTATCTACCCTTTGCATTTTAAGTGGATTGGAGCCACAAAAGCTTACTCAGCTGGGTTGTTTCTTAATCCTATCAATTCAAGTCAGAATCATCCTCTTCCACCCACATACACTTAGCTTTCAAGTCTAAAATCCAAAGAAACATTTAAATTATTAAAGTCAATCTTGTGAGACAGGATTTGTCACACTGTAGGCAAGTAATTTAAAGAAATTCCAATGTAAATTTGAACTTACATTGACCAGCTAAGGCTCATTCCCATATCAAACCCATAAACTAATATTTGTTTTTTGATGCTTTGTTTTCAGGACCAAGTTTGGGTGTTATTATCATGTTTTATTATTTTTTTAATTAATTCTATAATACAGAGTTCATAATAATAAAATAATTAATTAATTAAATATCTTGGTGAATATCTACTAGGCTTAAGACACTATCCTATTGTGCCCCAAGCTTAAAAAACAAGAAGTCAAAACTCTTACTGTGTAGTGCGAAAATTCTTAATTGGGAAACCCCCCTAAAATGGAGTCAGGACGTTTCAGCAGGAGGAGCTCTCGCAACTTACCACTTGTAGTCATTCGCAGACCCAACAGGAAGAGACAGACTGGACCTTACGCAGACTTGACCTTGCATGGATACTACTCTTCTACTCCGGGCAAGGGAAGAGACACTTTCTTCCTTTTCCCCCCACGCCCAAACAGCTCAGCCAATGAAAAGCCACCATACTTTGGACTCCCAGTTTACTCCAAAGCACTTTTAGATCATAACAGCCTTCCCAACTTACCCCTTTTCTCTTTAAAAAAAGTGTACCTCTCCTTTGTTCCTGGACCTGCCTACAGTTTTGCTGTAGTTTATTTGTCTCAGATTGCAATTTTCTTATTCCTGAATAAACCCACCTCTTGCTAGTAAAATCACTGGCAGTTTTACTTTTTTTTTTTTTTAAGATTTTATTTATTTATTCATGAGAGACAGAGAGAGAGAGAGAGAGAAGCAGAGGGAGAAGCAGGCTCCCAAAGAGCAGGGAGCCCGATGCGGGACTCGATCCCAGGACCCTGGGATCATGACCTGAGCCGAAGGCAGGCGCTTAACTGTCTGAGCCACCCAGGCGCCCGCAGTTTTACTTTTTAACAATAGGTTCTAAATCTCCTGATGTGGATAAATTAAGTGTACAAGTAGACCTTAAAATAACATCTGAACTCAAGCGGGGAAGGAATATGAAGCTGTAAACTAAAGCAATGACAGGCAGTGTAGAGGAGAAAAAATATATTTCATTCTACTCATCATTGTTTTTGGCTGAGACTTTTTGTAATAAAGAATAACAAGAAAAAAAAACAAATGGAAGTTTAATAACATGGATGCTTCCTGTATACAAGGGAGATAGCATCAAAATGTTCTAGGGTGCCTGGGGGACTCATTCGGTTGCTTCAGACTCTTGATTTCGGCTCAAGTCATGATCTCAGGGTTGTGAGATCAAGCCCTGTGTCGGGCTCCATGCTGAGCTTAAGATTCTCACTCTCGGGCGCCTGGGCGGCTCAGTCGTTAAGCGTCTGCCTTCGGCTCAGGTCATGATCCCAGGGTCCTGGGATCGAGCCCCGCATCGGGCTCCCTGCTCAGCAGGGAGCCTGCTTCTCCCTCTCCCACTCCCCCTGCTTGTGTTCCCTCTCTCGCTGTGTCTCTCTCTGTCAAGTAAATAAATAAAATCTTTAAAAAAAAAAAAAAAAGATTCTCACTCTCCCTGTCCCTCTGCCCCTCCCCCCACTCCACTAGCATATGTACCCTCTCTCTCGCTCTAAAAAAACCAAAAAACAAAAAACAAAAACCAACCTCAAAATGGCCCAAGCCACCACCTTAAATACCATCTTCAGCTAAAGACAAAAAAGATGTTGGGGATTGAGGGGATAGAAGCCCCCTCAATGTGAAGTTACCAGGAGAAGCACAGTAACAAAGGTAACAAGGGTTAGGTTGTGCTGCAGATTTAAGCCAGTGCCTTCTCTATTGATGAAGAGTTTCTTGTGATTTAGTCATCCTTCTCTTCCTGGTACTGAGAGGGAGCTACCCTTACAAATGGAGATTTCTCTTAAAAATGTTAATTTCCCTTACAAACGGATAAATTCTAATCTGTAGAACTTCTCCTGTGTCTGCTTCTTCTCAAAAATGATCAATTCAAAATAATTCTTACACCAAAGAGCCATATTTCAGAGTGGCACATTCTGCTACAGTTCAGACAAATTAAAAAATGAGAAGGAAGAAGGAGATGTCTGACTAGACAGAGATGAAGGACTCCAATGAAACTTCTTATTTTTCCGGCTGAGTCAATGGGAGAAAAGCAGTATAATTGGCAGAAATTGGAAATTTAGTAACAATGAGTTGTTTTGTGGAGAAAGGTGATAAATCTGGTCTGAGAAATTTTTAGTTTACAGAAACTGTAGAACATGCAAATAATGATGTCTAGCAGGCAGCTGGAAATGTGTAGCTAGAGTTTTGTAGCAAAGTCAGGGAGCAGGGCAGTAGGACTGGGAGTGATTTACATGAAGTAATAAAAAGCTGCTACGATCTTGAATGGTGAGAATTGGATAAAAACAAATTGTGTATGGGGGATGGTGTGAGGAAAGAAATTTGGGACTATAAGAAGAAAAAGACGCAGCAGGGGCAGACAGCAAAACGGTAAACACAACATTAGTATTCAGAGATAGCCAGAGAGCCAGGATAATATCAAAAAAATCAGAAGAGAAAAAGTTCTCATTATGAAGAGTGTGATCAACTCTGTCAAATGCCACAGAGATTTTGGAAATAAATCATTTCCAAAATCACTCAGTATTGTTAATCTTGGGAATACAGAGCATGTTACTCCTAATAAGAACTACCAGCATTAATTAATTTTCAAACTAATAATTATATTTTAATTCTCTCTTCAAATTTGAGAAGGAACATACCCCTAAGAATGATGTCTCTGAACTTGTCTGAGTTGAGTTTCTCCTTGTACTAAGGAAGGATTTGCAGGTATTTCCAGAGGTGATGCCTCCTTTTGCCATCAGAATTACATACCCTCTCCTAGCCATCATTTCCAGATGTCAGTGGTCTCAGAGCAGGAAGGCTCCTTCTCTGCCCTGTTCTTCAGCTTTAGCCACTTAATGCCCCAGAACAGTTGGAGAAATGGGTGAGAGCCAGAGTTGTGGGTCATAGCTGCTAATGTTCTGAGGAGCATTTTCACTGAACATTCCAATCGACCAGAAAAGAAAATAAGAATCAAAGGGAATATAAGTTTCGAAAGATCATGACATTTGAAGAGATATAGGGAGAAGCACCCCTTCAATGACATCATGTAGGCAACCTCTAATTTAACTTACCCTGAAACTGACATTATAAGCGGACAGGTTTGATTGAGATTATTCTGTGAATATTTTAAAGCCATACCAGGCTACTATTACTTCAGTCCCCAAATCACCTCTCTCAAGAGGGCATCAAAGATCCGGAAGGTGGGGGAGTAGTTTCTCCAAGTCTTTTCCCTTTGCATTTCAAAGAGCTTTTCATTTGAGACACACAAGGAAATTTCTGTGGCCACTGTTTTCTACTGGTTTACTTTCATTGATGGTGGCAGTCAAAAAGAAACCTTGCCATTGGGGTGCCTGGGTGGCTCAGTCAGTTAAGTGTTTGCCTTTGGCTCAGGTCATGATCCCAGGGTCCTGGGATCAAGCCCTGGATGGAGCCCTGGATCAGGCTCCCTGCTCAGCAGAGAGTTTGCTTCTCCCTCCCTCTCTGCCCCTCGCCCTGGCTCATGCTTTCTCTCTCCCTCTCTCGCAAATAAATAAAACCTTAAAAACAAACAAACAAACAAACAAACAAAAACACATTACCATCATGGACATAGCCAGCTAACTTACATTTGCTTTTATATATGCATTATATTTTCTTCTTTGGAAGCGCTCAACCATCGTTTCTGTTCTCAGATGCTGGGGTTTTTTTTTTCTAAAATATAAAGACGGATGTTATTTAAATTGAGAAAATTCAAAGGTATATTTAAAAATATTAGTTAAATAATGAGGACCTGGGAAAGAAGCCAAGGCAGTCACGGACAAAGGAAAGCAGGACTCAAAAGATGTCCATTCAATAATGGAGAGAAGGGAAATATTTCAGTACTTTTTTTTTTAACAACTAGTGTGGTCAAATGGCTTCCTACTACCTGAATTTCCACCCTGAGCAAACTTTTCCTTTAAAAATTATTTCTCTTGGAGGCGCCTGGGTAGCTCAGTCGTTGGACTTCTGCCTTTGGCTCGGGTCGTGGTCCCAGGGTCCTGGGATCAAGCCCCGTGTCGGGCTCCCTGCTCCACGGGAAGCCTGCTTCTCCCTCTCCCACTCCCCCTGCTTGTGTTCCCTCTCTCGCTGTGTCTCTCTCTGTCAAATAAATAAATAAACTCTTTAAAAAAAATGATTTCTCTTGTATAGAATTGTTGAATTGCTATATTGTACACCTGAAACTAATACAACATTGTATGTTAACTATACTGGAATTAAAAGTAAAAATAAATAAATAAATAAATAAATAAATAATAAAAATTATTTCTCCTAAATCCCAATTCTTTTTTGTTAAAACACAAGAAAAGCTCTTCATATGCTCTTCTCTAGTTGTCAGGCTAAGCCGACTAAAGATGGAGTATCCATAGTCCATGGCTCAGCTCTGGCCAGTTAGAGACAGGAGACTGGAGCGAGCTGCATGGTGTTAATTTCCATTGCTGATTACTTTGCCTTCCCAAATGCTTTTCCCTCCCTCACTGTTCACCCTGTGAATGCATCCACACAGAAAAAGCCAGAGAATTTGTCCTCAGAAGTTCTCGAGTTTAATAACTCAGAAATTTCTTATAAACATAAGTTGAAGGTATAGAGATACACAGATACAGTATAGAGTTGGTATGGAAATGAAGAATAATTTATTTTTAGTTATGGTAAGCATGAACATACATCCTGGATACTATCATTTCAAATAGCTTGTGCTATTTTTTTATATGTTCACCACTTTTTTAGTCACTACAGTGCATATGACAAACCTTACATAAAGCATAAAAGTACTTAATGCTCTTGTTTAAGCCAAATATAGGAAATAAAAACATAAGGAGTAGAGAAATCTGGTATCTAATGGGTTAAGATACTTCCTTTGTGCTTTGTAAATTAATCAGGGAAGATTAATTGAAATAAAGGGCTTGGAGACCATCTTTCAGCTTTTAGCAACTTTGTCCCTCAAGTAGGTCACATAAAGAGAATATATATTGTTCGTGAGGTAAGTCAGTTTAGACAAAGCCAGTATATGTGTGGTCACTCCTCAGAAATTTGGGGCTGAGTTGCTGAGACAACGCTGTCACTTGAAAATAGTTTTAATGCTTTACCACCCAAATTGTTTCTCTTCATCTGCTGTCTGCAAGCTCAACCTAGTGGTTTTTAAACCCAAATACAATTAATTACTTTTTATTAATAATATCCAGACCTAAATTTCATTTTTTTCAAGTAAAGCACCCCACCTTTGATTTATAAAATCACAAAACATCAAGCTGGAACTCATTCTTCTATTCCTACAGTAAATATCTTTGCATACCTGCTTGAGGCTCAGCCTCTTATCCCACACCTTCCCTTCACCAATGAGAAAACTCAAACCCAGAGATTTAAAATGTCTCAACCAAGTTCACAAATCAGGACAAATTTGTTTTAAAAGACAGAAGTAGGCTGAGTCTGTGAACACTAATTCAGTTTAAATCCAGTTATTAATAGAGTTGGTTTCCTTCTGCTGAGCCTTTCAGGAAATATTAATGTAGAAAAGAATTGGCTAGAGTAGTCACGCAGCGTGTATCTTGATGCAATAAAGAACCTCATAAAGCAAGCAGATCATCCCAAGAATCACTGTATTTAGAAAGATGTTTTAGATCCTTAAAAATCCAAATGTGGTCCTTGGATTGGCCCTGGGGGCTTGTTAGAAATGCAGGATCTCAGGCCCCATCCCAGCGTACTGAAACACTTCTGCATTTTAACAATATCCCCAGATAATGTGTATATGCGTTAAAGTTTGAAAAGGACTATTTTAGATGATCTTGGAAATAGCTTCTAATCTTAAAAATGTAGGAGTTAAAATGTGTGTGTTTAAATGACATCAAGAGTATCTTATTATTCAAAGTAATTCTGTTGTGAATATTTTCATAAAGTGAAGAATTTCTTCTAAAATAAATTATCTCCAACTTACCTTAGGTGTCAATGGGAAATTCTCATACATGGATTTCAGATTATATAAAATAAGGTCAATCTAGAAATCATAGAAGTAGAAGCATGAAGAAATAAAATGCTCTCAAAAGAAAATATTAGATAAGCAATACATAAGTTGCTCTTCTTTGAAAATGCACTTGTTCTACGGTTCATTAGTTCAAAACTGATTTATATAGAATTTATTGTAATTCAGTCTGAAGTTGTGTGAAATTACTTCTGTACTATTTATAGACAAAGAAGTCTCATAAGTTAATTCCAAAAAAAAAATTTTCTTCTTAAAGAAAAACATTATTTTTCAAATTTACAAGTCTCTATTTTCATGTAAGTAACTGCTATATAAGCCAGGGCAAGTATTGTTTGTACACTCGACTAATTACAAATGATTCTTAGCTAGTAATTAAAGTAACTTTAAAAAGGCAACATTTGGTTTATTTGGTTTGCCTGGCTGTGCACATAAAAATAATAAAACTTTTAAAGCCTGTAAACTATCCATGAATTTAAACAAATCCAAATTAGGCAGCATTGCTGAATTTTAATTGATTACTCACTTAATATCTGAATCTTTTCTTCTCCTAAGATCCTTTGAAAGTGCTTAAGGACAATGTTACCATTTCTATTTTATGAGCTTCTAAATATATTTACTAAACTAAAAAGACAGTATGATATTTCTTTCAAAACTAAATTAATCTGCGTGTAAGACCAGTGTCTTAATCCATAGTTTCAACGTTTTATGTTGTAAAGCAAAGATCTTCGTAGTTTTAAACATACAATTTTATTACTTTTAAGTACATGTTGCCCTGTAGGTGTTTTTCAACAATAACCCCATTTTTAGTGGCTGTTTGCTATCTACAATGATGGGCTTTGGTGAATATTTTGAGGAATTTGCATAAAACAGAACTGTTGCTCATAAAGTAAATAATAAAAATAATTTTATAGAATTATTCATACAATAATAAATAATGACTGCACTAGTTTTTATAATATGATACAGATCATTTGTGAGCGTAAGAAAAGTGCTGGGTTACATGCCTACAACTTCCATTTATCTATATCCAATAACTTCCTTTCAAAAGACATTAATTTACAAAATGCTTGTATTTTTATGGTTACTACTGTTGGATCACCGTGAAGCCTGCATTTTGCCGATTTCTATTGGCCTGTGTCATTTTATCATTTTAAAAATCTATAACCACCCTAGCAACTATAATTTCACCCGACTTTTTATACTGCCTCTGAACTTTAAGGTTTTCAAACAGTGTGACACATAACTTCAGTGGAGCATACAGCTCATGCTTTTATTGCATTTAAGCCTTTGGAATTTTTATATTTATTTCATGTATTTAAACTTTCACTAAATAGAGAGTCCTAAGGTCATTCATAACAAACATTCGGGCCATTTTCTTCCGTCTACCAGATAGCTAATAAAGAGTATAGAATATCATTTATTTAGTAGCCTTATGTAAAATCAACTTTCTAAGTTCCTGAAAGTTATGACCAGACTTACACACCAAAAAGAGTTAAAGAATGAATTACTCACTTCTATAAATATATTGTTTAAAATAATCTAAATGAAAATAGAGCAAAATATTTTCTGACCTTCTCTGGAGTATAAGCGGTGTTAAGGAGTGAGTTAAGAAGGAAGAAAGTTAAAAGTAAACAGCACTTACACATGGTTTAATAGTTGTCTCTTAGGACACTATTTTATGATGATCCTACGGAAAAGAAATTTTCTCCTGACTGCCTGTCCTGGGTAAATATTACCTCAGATAAATGCCGTATTTTGACTAAATAAGTCTGTATAAACATAAGACTGTTTTATGTTGGTTTCCTTAGTTTCCTTAGTTTTTCTGCATTAATTCAAAATTCAAGCCACGATTCCCCTTAAAACACTCTATAAAATAGTATTCATGACTTCATACAGTGAGGATGATATTTTCTTTTATAAATGCCACATAAAATCTGTGGTAAATTTTAAATAGAAAAATTGTGAAAATCCCAACATAACCACAGATTGCCCTCCATCACCTGTCCAATAAATTTTAACTTTAGGTTTTTACTATCTGACAGAAATCCTTTACAGTCTTGGGGAAAAAGAGCAGCCTTTTGTTTCTTGTGCATTTGTCTGGGTGACTTTCTCTTTTCCAGTTGAGAATGAATTGAGGATAAACATTATAATTCGTATCTGCATAGGGAAAAATTGAGGAGTATATTTCCTCCAGAAATAAAACTCAGAAAACTTAAAAGAGAATTTTACCATTGAGGAAGAAAAGAAACAAATGAGAAAATGTTTTTTAAATATACATGTAGTTACCAAAAATATACTAAAGCCTAAAACAATTAATCTTCTACTAAAAAAAAAAAGTCTATTTTAAATTGACTTTGAATGTTATAGTCATGAATGAGAGTTTATTAAACCTACCGGGTTAAAACTTGACTTATATATGTTTTTCTGTTAGAATATAAGTTTAACTTTTTTCAGTCAATTACTAATATTAGCAGTTGCTACCAGATGTAGGAATTTATTTAAATGAGCTATAAAAATCTTACATTTAATTTCATATTAAAGTCTAGAAACAGCAGATATTCATGCTTGGGACTTTTTAATAAGTGGAAAACCCTGTTGTCATATATTACATAATTGACAACATATCAGTGGGAAATTTTCTGCCTAGAAAACAATAGGAACAGATAGCTAATATTGTGTTGTCTATTCTAAGTAAATACAGGTTAACTGACTTACATACTAAAATACATTCATCTGAGAGGGACCAGTCTCTCTGTTGCATATAAAATGAAATTTTGGTTTCTTCTTTATTAACTAAAGTGAATTATCATGTTGGCACCCCATGATATCATTTCTCCTCATGTAGTAGGCTTCTAGACCTTTCCATTCCATGTACTCTGTGCTCTCTCTCCCATTTTCTTATTTTTGCAATTATTTTGGAGAAAGATTTTTAGAGGCAGAAATATTTTATGCACATGCAGTATTTCCTATTCAAGTTTGAGAAATTAGTCTGGGGTTTTCGAGTTCCAAAGATGAGAGCTGGAAAAATTAATACAAATTAAATCAGTGTCCTGTCCAGTAGACTATTAGAAGCTCCTCCTTACTGCTGTGTCCTAGATCAAACATATACTCCAGACTGTGAGGACAGAAAATACAGGAAAGCAAAATATTGTGTTCAATAGTGAAAGAGAAGATTTGTCATCTGTCAGGTAGTTCCCCATTGACCAAGTAAAATAAAAAACCCCATCTTCTCTCCTTTAACTGGAGGATAGTCACAACAAAGGATTTTTGAGCTGAGGTTAAAATAGAGATACACTGGGGGGGTGGGAGGATGGGTTACCCAGGTGATGGGTATTAAGGAGGGCACGTTCTACATGGAGCACTGGGTGTTATACGCAAATAATGAATCATGGAACACTACATCAAAAACTAATGATGTTATGTATGGTGATTAACATAACATAATAATAAAAAAAAAATAGAGATACACTGATGAGCATCTTCAAGGCTTCTCAGGGACATTAAATGGCCCCCTACCAAAGACCAGACAGAAGAAGCACACTGATATGCTTTGTGTACTTTTGGAATATTTGGGCATCTTAGGGAGGAACTAGCAATTTTTCCCTTTGAGATCACAATAAAAGCTATATATTCAACTATCTCAAACCCACTTCAGGAAAGAAAAAAAAAAAAAGCCTACAAAATGTATAGCCAATTAAAGCTGTCATTTCCCTTCCTTGATATATGTCACATGACCCCAATGTTAAAAATTAATTATAAAAGCAATATTTACAGCAAAAAATGAATATGGATTATATTTGGACTCATGATTTTGGTGTTTTCAGAGCTCACTATCTCTCAGACTCACCCTTTAATTTACTGTTGGGTTATGGAGTTTATCTGGCTTTTCAAATGCAATTTATTCTTTCTTTATTTGCACATTAATTATTAAAAACCAAAAGAAAACCAACAGACATGAAGAAATATTCTGAGATACAATGCTTTCCCTGCCCCAATGATTAAAATGTTAATAAAGTGGACAAGAAACATTTTCAAGAATATGAGACAATAAACATGAGGAAAGAAGGTTAAAAAAATAGAATGATGTGACCTGTCAATGTCAAATACTGAGCACTCATTACCAAAACTAAAGATTATTCACTGCAGGTGTAGTATAGCACATACCTCAGATAAACATCAATTACCCCCTCACCCTGAGTCAGCCTAAGGACAGATTGGAAACTGCTTTGAGGATACTTCTCTTAGAAAATGGTTTCCCTGAATCAGCTAATAGTGACCATGATCTAGTTGGTAGTTAGGAAGTATGTTCTCAAAAATTATCCACAATATTTGCTTGTTAAAAAAGTGAGGGTTTACTGACAAAATGGATCGTATGCGGTAAGCCAGCAACCATAAAGATGCTGCAGGATGCCTAATACCAAAAATTGTAATCGATTTATCATTTAGTAGCTTCATTAAATAATTTTCTATACAGATCATCAAATGTTCCATTTCTTTTCAAATGTAGGTAAACTTGAACTCAGAGAATTGGAATGAAAAATCTGGGGAAGGGAAATTAAATTATAAGCCATTCTTTACTGATTCCATGAATCACCCTTGCCAAAGTTAAGCCCATCCGCCTACCACAGGACATAAGAAAATTATTTGTAATTTGCAGATATTAGTGATTTTATACAGCATATATTCTCCTTGGGTGTTTGCATTTTAAAAGGACAAAAAAATTAATGCAAAGTAATAAACTGTTAATAAGAAAATCCTCTTCTGTATTCTTTTAGAACACAATAAGAGAAAATTATTTGCTTCTCTTGAGAAACTGGTATAATTTCTCTGTGGATAATGAAAATGATTTGCTTTCAGTACCAAGATATATAGAGCCAAATTTACAGACCACCTTTATTAATTTTTTCAGATGTTAGGCCTATGTATTTCCCATTCCTGATCTTCTATTACAATTTTTATTTTCTCTGGTCCTACGCTTTTATAAACTGCCTTGCTCTCCAGGGAATAGCTACGTGCAGTATCGCTGTGTCTTTCAAGATTGGTCACCACCATCACCGTCACCCAAGCCCACAGCCTGCATACCATGTGAAAGCTTCCTCGTTTCAGCTCTCCACTTTCCATACTTAAGCTTCCAGATATGCAAAATTGTTCTTCTCCAACTTAAAGAAAAATTAATTCAGAATTAATGAATTAATTTGACTCTCATAAAATTGTGAAGGAAGAGATGTCTTTGCCTCTATCTTCCTTAGAGTCTTCCTGGTGTTGGGCTTCCAGGACCCCCGCCATAAAGACCTTGAGCCTCTACTCAATCTCTGCCCTCCCTCAGCTCCACTGCCTTCATTTCACCCAACTTCTCCATTCCTGCTCCAAAACTTGTTTGGAATTGTTCATGTCAACAATAGCTTTGTAGCAAAGCCTGAACTGGCTTTATGTAGTTAGTGTTGGTCTCTCAGTATGACCTTGGCATTGAACAAAGCCCAATTTCTCCCTGAATGCAGATGGCTAGTGTTTCCTAATTTACATGGGGTTTGCACCCTTATTTCATTAATTCAAGCAAAAAATATATATATATATGTATGTATATATATATATATAATTTACTTTAATACATGCACATATTTCTCAAAAAGCATTATGTATAGAATTCACATCAATTGTGCTTATTTCTCGGAAAGCATGTTGAGGGAACATTCTAGTCTCATTTCTTGTCAAATAGGAAATATGGTGGTTTTAAGAAAATGTTTTTTCATATTAAATGTAGGGCATTAATTGGTCTAAATATTCCTGGCAGAGTTTCTGCCCCTCTAATTAAATTCCAAACAAGCCTCACTTCTCAGAAAACACAGGTATTAATGCCCCAAATCTAAACCAAAGCAGATGAAATGCTGCATCTTAAGGAGCCAAGCACCACTGACACGCCTTTCTACATTTTGAGTCAATCCACCCTCAGGCTGCACCGTGCCTTCCATTCAGCCAGCAGTTACTACTATTCCACATGCTGAAGATTTTCATTTTGCCCTTTGTATCATTTTAACAAGTAATTAGTGTGTTCAGATACCTTTTCTGCACCATCCTAATTTTCTCTCATTAGCTTTTGGCTCTGTGGTATTCAAAGGTCGTTCCTCTTTGTTTTTAGGAAGTATTTTTAAACAACTTGAAGTTAACATCAGCCTAAAGAGTTCTATTTGTTTTATATTTGTTACATTGAAGAATAATTTCTCTAAGTTTCTATGTTGGGAAACATACTACTCCTCTCTATCTCTAGATATATTCAAAATGGGCTCAATAAATCTTATTCCCTTATTTAAAGTTTTAGGAAATAGTAATCAATCACCATGATTTAGCAGTTAATAATTATGGAGACAATTATTTCAATAAATCAACACAAAAGATCTCACAGATGAAAGGGTTTTCTGGGTTAACGTTGTAAAAACTTTATAGTCCTGAATTGTTTCCTGATTATTCTACTATTAATTATTTAAACAATGTATCTCGGCTTAAGTACAGATGTCATTTTACATTTATCCAACTCATTAACTTAATAACCAGATGAGAAAGCAGTAGAATGACAAAACAATGTCATTTTCTCTAATACTCACATGAAATTTTTTAGAAACTCTCCTATATACCTAAAAATTTACTTACTTGAGTCTGCATTTTACCATTATTTTGAAAATTCATCAAAACAAAAGAAGACTTACTATAGCCAAAAAGACTTTTTTTTTTTTTTTCAAAAAGATTTTTTAAATACTATGAAATTTGGTCTGGGTATAGAAGGCAACATTTTATAATAACATGAACTGTGGAGTTAGAACCATAGTTTTTATCTACGAAGATATATTATTTTGGTGCAAAGCCTCCAGTTCGGTCCAAAAAAAGTTGTTATTTTTAAAACAACCTGTAACTAAGCAGTTAGTTATCAATTGATTCCCAGCTGATTAACTGAATATAAAGTACTCTTTGCCTACACAAATAAACCACGCCAAATATTTAAGATTAATTGCTATAGCATGTGAAATTTTCTTTAAGTTTAGAGCTGACATTCTAAAATTATTATTAAAATGGCCATTGATCACAATGATCAGTCAATATAATCTAAATTATAAAACTAAATGACGGAAGTCGATAAGCTGCTGAAGCTAACAATAACACTGGTTTGGAGTTGAGAAAGTACAAATTGCCTTTTTAACTGAAACCGCTATAAGATAAAGAAAACAAAACAGCTCCAAAGCACATTCCAAACAGAAGTATACAACCAAAAGAAGTTCTTTGCATATATAAAAGTGCTTCCAGATTAAGGTGTAGAACCTTCCATGTAGAACCCATACATAATTGGTTTATGGGAAAAATTGGCATATTCTCCTGACCAAACTCCAGAGACTACCATTAAATTAACAGCTATATGGAAGGCCTTAACAAGATAGCTAAATTTCTGATTAGCAATTTTAAGACTTGGAAAAAATTAAGCTCAGTACTGCAAATAAAAGGAATCATTTTTTTCTTTCTACACCAAAAAAGTTTTTGCTATGCTTCCGAATCTGTGCCACTTCCTGTCTAAAATACTTATTTGGAACTGCTCTTTTGTGTTAATTTTTTTTTTTTTTCAAATTTCACTAGATGATCTCAGAAACCAATAGGGATTTAAATCATCATGAATAATAATAGAGGCAGATGGATATGCTATTAAAGCAAAAATAACTTACATTTATAACACTAGTTATAAATAATAATAGGATATTAAAGAGTTTTATTAGAAGAAAAATTGCCCGAAAAACTCCCTTCTGTCAGGTTAACCTTCTAGAATTTCTCAGACAAATCAAATTATTCTACAAAATCAAAGCCAATATCCAAGTCTGTTTATAAAAATCACCAACTCAAAATGCAACTATTTGTCCTTCTCATTTACAATTTAAAAACGGTTTCTTGGTCTCTTTGTGTTTTCGCTGAATTCATGCACAGCACATTGTTGTTCCAAGCTCGAAAACCTCCTGTGTGGCAGAGGGCTTGGCAGCCTGGAGAAAGGCAGTGAACACTGCTAAATTCAGTGTAGTGCATTTGCTCACACAAGGAGAGCATGAATAATATTTGGAGATCTAGCACACCTTAGTGGAAACAATTATAACTACAACTGCTTTGAAGATATTTAAATTTTAAATTCCATTGTTTTAGTGAAATTCCATTTTACCCAAATAGAGGGGCTGTGTTTAGACGTTTTTTCTTAAGCTGATGTGTTTCTTCCCCAAACTCACCACAGATAAAAAAAAATAATAATAATTTTGGTAATAAACTTCTAAAATTAGAAATTATAATTTCTTTTCAGAATATCTGTACAACCCCCTTGAAGCTATCAAATTAGGGGCAATGCCATCATGGTTTAATGTAAAGTGTCAGATTCTTCTTGTTAAATGATTGCTGTGGTTTTGACCTGCAAGATCCTGTCAAGTCAGCTCTTGGGATACTTCAAAGACTTGGTTTCAAATAGGTTGTACATGTTCTACTATTAATGGCTGACTCCCCTTTACTTCATACTACTAAAATGTCATCCAGAAAGAGAGTAGAAAAGACATCATAACTATCCATCCTAGACTTTCAGTTTTATCTTATGTTCCCTCATCCTCCATCTTAGAGTTGAGATAGGTAAAGCATTCAAAAATAAATAGAAAACATTCATTCTAAAACATGAAGAAAATTAGCTCCACTGACACATGTATTTCTAAAAATCAGGATGTAATATTTATGGAGTCGTAGGTAAAATACACTTGCTTATTATCCAGGCATCACAACTATCTGCTACATGACTGAAAACTAGAAAGGAAGCAAATATGCTTATCAATCGTTGAATATTTTAGAGCAAGTGACTTCCAAAATGGCAGAATAAGCAAATGTTCTCCCCGCAAAAAGACAGGGATACAACTAAAGAAAATTGTAAAAACAAACAAACCAACCAAAACAAAACAACTATTTTAGGACTCTGGAAATTAGCCAAAGGCATTCAACACATTGAGATGCATTTATTCAGGAAAAACCTCCAGAAAGAACAGTGGGCGTCTATATCACTTTTGTCTGGGCTGCCCCCTTCCTCAGTGTCCTCCAGCTTAGTTGTCATGGTAGACATACAAGGGCATGCAAGCTGTGAGAAACAGCTGCTTTGTTGTTGGAGGGGGCTCACTTGGTTTGGAGTAGAACATTGATCAATCCCACGCCTGTGGGAATTGTCCAAAATAGTAGCCATCTCTGTAGCAAACAAACAGGAAGGCCGATGACAAAGCTGTCCTGAGATTGTAGTCCTGGTCAGAGCAAGCAAAAAATGGCAAACTAGCTAAAATAATAATAACAACAAGAAGATTGAGGGATGAGACAACCATAGTCCCACAGTCTCATTCAAGTGAGATTGATAAATTCTGACAAGTCTCTGGAAATTTGGAAGCCTGTAAAAGCGCAGCCTCTACAAGTGAGACCAGAAAGGACCCGAGCTATCCACTCACCCCTGGCTGAACGTGAGGCCTTGTGTATGCACCTAAGAGAATTGGGAGGGCCTGGAAGAAAGCAAAAGCTGGGAACAGACTTGTAAACTGCCTGAATTTTGATATGTTTCTGAACACACAGATTGATGCGAAGCAAGTTCGGGTCTTACTGGGTTAAGGTGTTTGAACACAATTTCTAAACAATCACTGGCTGACCACTAAGCTATGTTATCACAGGGCCACCTAGGGAGGAGGCCAGGATTAAGAATATGAACAAGAATTTTTCTTAATTGTGCATACTGTAGAAGAAAACAGATTCCAGGATAGCTGGGTAGCTCAGTCAGTTAAGCAGCTGCCTTCAGCTCAGGTCATGATCTCAGGGTCCTGGGACGGAGCCCCGCGTCGGGCTCCCTGCTCAGTGGGGAGTCTGCTTCTCCCTCTCCCTCTGCCTCTCCTTCCCCACCCCTACCCCTGCTCTCGCTCTCAAAAAAATAAATAAAATCTTTAAGATAGAAAAAGAAAAAGAAAACAGATTCCATATATTTAGTCCAGGCAAGTTGCTAAACAGACACACAGACACAACACACACACACATCACTACCACCACCAACAACAACAACAATAGTCCACAGGGGAAAACCTCGGAATTCAGAGTTGCTACAATATATTATCTAAAATGATTAGTTATCAGTAACAACAAAAATATCAAGATATGATATTTACATGTTTAAGGAACTATAGGAAAACATGCTAACAATGAGTTATCTAAAATAGACTCTCAGGGCACCTGGGTGGCTCAGTGGGTTACGTGTCCGACTGGATTTCAGATTCTCTCTCTCCCTCCCCCTCTCCCTCTGCCTCTCCTCACCCCCACACGTGCATGGGACCGTGCACTCTCTCTCTCTCAAAAAAAAAAAAGTAGTCTCAAATTAAAAAACTGCAATTATAAAAACAAACCACATAGAAATTGTGGAGTTAAAAAGTACAATAACTAGAGTGAGAAATTCATTAAAGTGATTCAACAGTAGATTTGAGATGACAGCAAAAATAATTAGAAAACTTGAAAATAGATCAATAGAATGATCTAATCCAAAGAACTGAGGGTAAAAAAGATAAAGAAAATGAACAGAGCTTCAGAGACCTGTGGGACATCATCAAGACTCTAAACATATGCATGATTAGAGAAAGGGTCAGAAAAATATTTGAAGAAATGATAGCCAAAAAATTCATGATTTTAATGAAAAATATTAGTATACAGAAAAAAGTTCAGTGCACTTCAAGTAAAATAAATAAAAAGTGATCCATAGTTAGGCACATCATAGTCAAAATGTTGAATGCCAAAAGACAAAAATGAAGTTTTGAAATCAGCAAGAAAAATTCAAATACTCATATACAAATTTACAGCTAACATCTCATAAGAAACAGAAAAAGCCAAAAGACAGTGGGATGCTATATTTAAAGTACTGAAAGAAAGAGAAAAAACAAACAAACAAACAAACAAACAAACAAAGATGGGCCTATATCCAGAAAAATAATCCTTCAAAAATAAAGTTGAAATATATTCCCAGACTTAAAAAAAAAAAAAATTAAGCCAGTGTGCAACTAGCAGACCTGACACAGAACAAATAAGAAAGTCCTTCAAGCTGAAATACCATATTATTCAGTAACACTTGAATCCACATAAAAAAAAATTGAAGAGTACCAAAAAAGATAAATGTGTGGAAATTATAAGGGAATGTATATTTTCTTCATTTCTTCTCTCAAATGATCCAAAAAAGTAAGACTGCATAAAACAATCTTTATAAAACTGCCTTTCTTAGAATTCTGGGAAGACTGCAGAGCAGGAAACACCAGGAATCTATCTTACCACCTACACAACACTAGCAGTGTTTGGGCAGAATCTCTCTCATGTAACTGTTTTGGAGCTCTGGAGAGTATTGGAGACTTCTAACTTCCAGGGAACGGGGTAAATCACAGTTAATTTCAGTCGATTTCAGCTCTTAACACAATAGCAGCTACCCATCTTCCACCCCTCAGCCCCATGGCAGTTTGGAGCAGCTTGCAAGCAGCTTGAGAGAACCAGGATGGACAATAAGGATTTTGTCCTGCAAATATCAGGCATTGGTGCTTTGATCACTGATTGCTGCTTCTAATCCTAAGAGTGCAGACCCAGAGGTGGGCAGCCATTGTTGCACCCGCTCCCTACTGTTGCAAGTCCCTCATCCTCCTGCTGAAGCAATTTCCAGAAGAAAATGACAGAAGTGGGTCCCTCTGTTCAATAATTACTTTAAATATAAATGGATTAAACTCTCCAATCAAAAGAAAGAAATTGGAAGAGCAAATTAAAAACACATGATCCAACTACATGCTGTCCAGAAGACACTCACTTTAGATTAAAAGATAAAAATAGACTAAAATCAAAAGGATGGGAAAAGACAGCCCATGCAAATAGTAACCAAAAGAGAGCAGGGGTGGCATACAAATATCAGACAAAATAGACTTTAAATCAAAAAAGTTTACAAAAAAGCAAAGGGAGCACATTACATATTAATAAAAGATTCAATATAGCAAGATACAACAATTATATACATTTACATATATAATAACAGACCATCAAAATATATGAAGCAAACATTGGCCGAAATTAAGAAATTGACAGTTTTACAATGACAGTTGGAGACTTTAGTACCCCACTCCTTGATAATGGTTAAAACGACCAGACAAAAGATAAGTAAGGAATGGAGGACTTGAAGAACATAATAAACCAACCAGATCTGGAAGACATGAGCAGAACACTCTACCCAACAACAGAACACACATTCTTCTCAAGTACACATGGAGCATTCTTCAGGATAAGACATGTTTAGTCACAAATCAAGTCTCAAAAGATTTGAAAAGGGGAGCCAGGGTGGCTCAGTTGGTTGAACATCTGCCTTCAGCTCAGGTCATGATCTCAGGGTCCTGGCATCTGCCCTCCTTGGGCTCCCTGCTCGGCAGGGAGCCTGCTTTTCCTTCTCCCCTTGCCTCCCTACCTCATGCTCTCTCTCTCTGTCTCAAATAAATAGATAAAATCTTAAAAAAAATTTTTTTTAAAGATAGTTATCACACAAAGTATCTTCTCTGACCCCAAGAGGTGAAGTTAGAATGCAGAATAAACCTTACATTTATGGTCAATTGATTTTTTACAAAGATACCATGGCAATTCCATGGGTTAAAGACATTCTTTCTAGGTGTCTGGGTGGCTCAGCTGGTTAAGCGACTGCCTTCGGTTCAGGTCATGATCCTGGAGTCCTGGGATCGAGTCCCACATTGGGCTCCCAGCTCAGCGGGGAGCCTGCTTCTCCCTCTGACCCTCTCCCTTCTCATGCTGTTTCTCACTCTCTCTCTCTCTCTCTCAAATAAATAAATAAATAATCTTAAAAAAAACCAGTCTTTTCAAGAAATGATGCTGGGAAAATTGAATATCCATATGCAAAAAGATTAATTTAGATTCTTACCTCATACAACATTTTAAAAATGGAATACACACTTAAATGTAAGAGTGAAAGCTATAAAACTTCTAGAAAAAAGCATATGAGAATATCTTTATGATCTTGGATCAGGCAAAAGTTCTTAGATATAATTCCAAAAGCACAATCTACATAAGAGGAAAAAAGTAATAAACTGCACTACATCCAAGTTAAAAAATTTGCACTTCAAAGTCACCATTTTTAAAAACAATGAAAAGACAAGTCACAGACAAGGAGATAATATTTGCAAATCATATATCTGATACAGGAATATATACAGAACATACAAAGAACATAACTCAGTAAGAAGACCAAAAAAAATTTTTTTTGATGGGCAAAGGATTTGAACAAACACTAAACCGAAGAAGATATATGAATGACAAATAGGCAGATGAAAAGATGCTCAACATTATTTCCATTACGAAAGTACAGATTAAAACCAAAACAAGATACTACTTCACACCCACTAGATGATTTATAACAAAAAAGATGGACAATAACAAATATTGGTAAGAATATAGAGATATTGGAAACCTCATTTATTGCTGGTGGGAATATAAAATGGTACAGCCACTTAGAAAAGATTTTGGCCATTTCTTTAAAAATTTAAATATAAACATATTATACAATCCAGCAATTTCACTTTTAGGAAATTACCCAAGAAAGAGGAAAAACGTCCAAAGACTTATATGTGAAAGTTCATAGCAGCATTATTTGTAATAGCCAAAAACTAGAAACAGTCTAATGACCATTTACTTGACTAAATAAAACGGAATACTATTCAGCAATCAAAAGAATAAACTATTAAAATATGCTATAACAGGGGCGCCTGGGTGGCTTAGTCAGTTAAGCGGCTGCCTTTGGCTCAGGTCATGATCCCAAGGTCCTGGGATCGAGCCCCTGAGCAGGGAGCCTGCTTCTCCATCTTCCTCTGCCCCTCCCCTACTTGTGCTTATGCTCTCTCTCTGTCAAATAAATAAAAATTAAAAAAAAAAAAAACCTTTAAAAAATATGCTATAACAAGAATAAGCCTTAAAAGTGTTATGCTAAATGAAAGAAGCCAGAGACAAAAAAATAAAGGATACTCTGTGGTTCAATTTATTTAAAGTGCCCAGAAAAGGGGCACCTGGGTGGCTCAGCCGGTTAAGTGCTGGACTCCTGATTTCAGCTCAGCTCATGATCTCAGGGTCGAGAGATGGAGCCTGCATCAGGCTCCACACTGGGTACAGTACCTACCTAAGATTCTCTCTCTCCCTCTGCAACTCCTCTCTCCCGCTCGCACATGTGCATGCATCCTCTCAATCTCAGAAAAATAAAATTAAAAAAAAAATGCCCAGAAAAAACAAATCAATAGAATAGAAGGAGAACAGTGGTTGCCTGGGGTTGACAGTGAAGGTAGAGCTTGGCTCCAAAAGAACACAAGGACTTTTTTGAGGTAGTGGAAATGGTGTAAACGATTGTGAATATTGTGGGAAATCTCTATAAACTTACTAAAAATCATTAAAGTTTACATTTACAATTGGTGAATTTTAGAGTAAGTAAGCTTCAATAAAGTTAAAAATACAGCACTGGAAAATCCATATGCTAAATATCATAAATTTTATTTAAAGGCATGTATTGCATGGAGCACTGGGTGTTATACACAAGCAATGAATCATGGAACACTACATCAAAAACTAATGATGTAATGTATGGTGATAACATAACAATAAAAATAATAAATAAATAAAGGACTCCATGGACTCTCATATAAAAATTGACTCATTTTTTTCCTCAGGAATTCTAACAAGTCTTAATTCCCAGCCATTTCTTTTTTTTCTTTTTTTTTTTTTAAGATTTTATTTATTTATTTGACAGAGAGAGAGATAGCAAGAGCAGGAACACAAGCAGGGGGAGTGGGAGAGGAAGAAGCAGGCTTCCTGCCGAGCAGGGAGCCCGATGTAGGACTCGATCCCAGGACCCTGGGATCATGACCTGAGCCGAAGGCAGACGCTTAACAACTGAGCCACCCAGGCGCCCAATTCCCAGCCATTTCTTGATTAAGAAGAAAACTGAACGATGATTACTATGATATATGGGAACCCAGAGAACAAAAATGACAATTGATAAAGGGAAGAGAAAATAAGGAAGCCTGTACATGATCTTTAAAAGTGCGATCCCAGGGCACCTGGGTGGCTCAGTCAGTTAAGTGTCTGCCTTCGGCTCAGGTCATGATCTTGGGGTCCTGGGATAGAGCCCCATATAGGGTTCCCTGCTCAATGGGGAGCCTGCTTCTCCCTCTCCCTCTGCCCCTCCCTGCCACTCATACTTTCTCTCTCTGTCAAATAAATTAATAAAACCTTTTTTTTAAATAAATAAAAATTAAAACTTAAAGTGCGACCCTCTGTGGTTATTTAGTTCAGGTATAAAAAATACTATCTTCTTCAATTTATTTGTCCTTGGTGGCATCCTTGCTTTTCAGAACAGTACAATAATTGGATTTCATAATGCATAAATCCCCCCAAAATCTAACAATTTTAAAAATTCAAATAATTAATATGCATTTATATGACAACTTTCTCACTTTTTTTAAAGATTTTATTCATTTATTTGACAGAGAGAGCAAAAGAGCCCAAGTAGGGGGATTGGCAGGGGGAGAGGGAGAAGCAGGGAGCCCTGATGCGGGGCTTGATCCCAGAACCCTGGGATTATGACCTGAGCCAAAGGCAGACGCTTAACTGACTAAGCCACCCAGGTGCCCCAACCTTTTCACTTCTAAATTACTTTTTAAAGTGGACAGACAGGGGCACCTGGGTGGCTCAGTCATTAAGCATCTGCCTTCTGCTCAGGTCATTATCCCAGGGTCCTGGGATTGAGCCCCTCATCGGGCTCCCTGCTCAACATGAAGCCTGCTTCTCCCTCTCCCACTCCCCCTGCTTGTGTTCCTGCTCTCGCTGTGTCTCTCTCTGTCAAATAAATAAATAAAATCTTAAAAAAAAAAAACAAAACTGGACAGACAGGAAAAGAGATAAGCAGAGGCAAAGAATTGTGTCTTGGGTTTGGATCCAAAATTAAATATGTCACCACCACTGCCTTCAATATTTCATATTGAAACTTTTTGCTTTGTTCTCCCTCAGGAGGTATACATTCTCAAACAATTCCATTAATGGTGTTCAGAGGTAGGGGCGCCTAGGTGGCTCAGTGGGTTGAGCATCTGACTCTTGGTTTTAGCTCAGGTCATGATCTAGCAGTCTTGGGCTCGAGACCCACGTCGGTCTCTGTATTCAGTGTGGAGTCTGCTTCAGATTCTCTCTCCTGCTCTCTCTCTCTCTCAAATAAATAGATAAAATCTTTTTTAAAAAATGGTGTCCAGAGGCTTCTACAACTGTAATTCACTCTAATACAACTTTAAAAGAATGAGAGGTCTGTCATTCTGTTATAAGGTGAAAGAAAGAAGACCGTGAGAAGGAAGTCAGAAAGCAACTGTAAGACCACAGAGAGGCTCTCGGGCAGATTAATTGCATAAGAGTGTTTATGGAAGTTGTAGATACAACAATTAATTTCCTTACAATGATCCACAATGACAGATCCTCTAGAAAACCTTTACAGACTCCAGGACTGTGCATACTTCAGTTTAAAGATTACGGCATTTGAAAACTCTAAAGATTGGTATTTTATTTTACTAGATATATATTTAGTTCAAATTGATATTTTTCCATTCTTACTCTAGAGACAAATTGCTAAATGGTAGAAAATATTAAATTCATATTTAAAAATGCTTAACTGATGCAAAAAAAAATATTGGGGAACTTCTATGTAATACATTATAAAACCAGTGACTACTCAGCTTTTGTTTAAGTCTATGGCAGTTTCTCAACCTTGGCACTTGGAAGTTCTAGCCCAGAAAAACCTTTGTTGTGGGGCACTGGCTTGTGTACTGTAAGATGTGTGGAAGCATCCCGGACCTCTACCCACTAGATGCCATTAGCAACCTACTCACACTCTACCCCACTTCACCTCCCCCCAGTTGTGACAACCAAAAATATCTCTAAACATTGCCAAATGTTCCTGTCAGACAAAATAACCTCCAGATGAGAACCACTGGACTAGACTATCTTGCATAATCTTTTTAGAGAGAAAGAGAATGCAAGCTGGGGGAGGGGCAGAGGGAGAAGGAGAGAGAGAATCTTAAGCAGGCTCCATGCCTAGCATGGAGCCCCTATGCAGGGCTTGATCTCTCTCTAACTCTATCTTCTCTGAAACCTATGTAACTACTTGAACATTCTTTACCTCTGGATGAAAGTTCTCTTCATTTCTGTGATTTGAATGAAAGTCCCAACTTTCTTAAGACCATACTTCTATAAGCCTCTTAAACCAAGGTTGTTTATTCAGTATTGGGAGGTGAAGCCAACAAGCTCCTCACTTTTCCCTCCTGTTTTTACACCATTCCTTTTCCATCTCTTTTGACTATAACAGAACAAAAACACTACTGCCTTGAGGTTCATGCAATTTGGCCATTACATTGGTTACAGCCCACCATTTGGCTATAAAATCAATTCCCCATCCTCTTTATCATCACCTATGACCTCATTTTCTCTTACCCTGCATGAATCCTTGACCTTCTTTCCAGGCTGAGTTTTATCATCCATCCAATCCATCCTTCCCAATAAAGCCAAAATGATCCATGCAAAAATGGAGGTCTCTCCAGTCCTCTACCCAAAATTCATCAGCAACTCCTCATTAACCTTAAGATAATATTAAAATCTCTTCATGTGGTGTACAAATCCCTTTATAGTCTGGCTCATTCTAATTTCTTCTACCATGATTTCATAAACACACACACATAACAAATGCAATGCTCAGCTCCAGGTATGCTGAAATTCTTTCAGTTCCCTAAATGCACCGCATTCTTTCTTGCATCTAGACTATTGCATGCAGCATTCTTATCACTTGAATACTTCTCCCTTTCATCATCTAGCCAATGTCTATTCATCCTTTAGGTCTCAGCTCTGAACTCACTCTCCCCCAGCTTCCCCCAATCATCCTGCCATCCCAAATCATATATCCACCAAAGTACTTTCATATTCCCTAGCACTTCTCCACAAATGAGTAAGGGCTCATTTACTTCTTTTTACCATTAAAATGTAAACAAAGAAACTTGGGACTCTTCATCACTAAATTCCCAGGGCTTATTGAGAATCTATCCCATAGCCAAACTAAATATATATTTGTTGAGTGAATGAAAGGATGTTATTGTGCTATCATCTGAATAATTTATGGGAAGCTCAAATTTAATTTGGATTCATTTGGAGGTTATAAAATGTTTTAAATATATTTATTTTCCTATCTATTCTTCCATTCCCTTCAATGTATGGAAACTTCAGAGAGCACTTTATACTTGTGAAAACTCTCTAGGCCATTACCACCCTATCCAGGAGTTTCTGATTATGATAGCATAGTAGGCCTACCAAAACAAAACAAGAAACTTCTTACTTCCACTTAGCTACCCCCACATTTTATCATGGGGTCAAAGCCAACTTGGGGAAAATGTTTATTCCAACCAAATCTTCAAAACCAGCTATGGAGAAGAAAAGGACAGAATCTAACATTTCTGGACTTGATTTCTGGACTGAGTCCCTGATCTACATTCCAATATGAAATACTTTAGATATACTCTTGTGCTACCTAAAACATGTTTGAGTTTTTCCCTTGTTAGCTCTCAATTCTTAAAATGAAATTAGATAGATCTTTGTAACCCACTGCAGTCCTCTTGTCCAATAACTAGTTGACTATTTCATTTGGGGCTAATCACTAAAACAAGATTAAATATGAAGCATCTCTAGTTATCCCACAGCTAGTTACAAGTTGGAAACTAGTCTATCTTTAAAATTTTAAAAGATATCCATGATACATATAACTTCAAAGATCATTTGTAGAAGTTCTTTTTTTTAATTGAAGTATAATTAACATACAGAATTAAATTAGTTTCAGGTATACAACATAATGACTCCAACAATTCTATACATTATTCAGTGCTCATTAAGATAAATGTACTCTTGGGGCACTTGGGTGGTTCAGGAGGTTAAATGTCTGCCTTTGGCTCAGGTCATGATCCCAGGGTCCTGAGATCATGCCCCACATCAGGCTCCCTGCTCAGCGGGGAGTCTGCTTATCGCTCTCCCTCTCCGTCTCCCTCTGTGTCTGCTCTCTCTCTAGCTCTCACTCTCTCTCAAAGAAAAAAATAAAATCTTAAAAAAAAAAGATAAATGTACTCTTGATCCACTTTATTCCCCACCCACCCACCACCCCTCTGACAACTACCTGTTTGTTCTCTATATTTAAGAATCTGGGTTTTTTTTGTTGTTTTGATCTTTCTTTGTTCATCTGTTTTGTTTCTTAAATTCCACGTATGAGTGAAATCATAAGGTATTTGTCTTTCTTTGATTTATTTCACATAGCATTATACTCTCTAGGTCCATCCATGTTGTTGCAAATGACAAGATCTCATTCATTTCTATGGCTGAGTAATATTCCATTGTATATATATATATATATATACCACTTCTTCTTTATCCATTCATCAGTCGATAGACACTTGGGTTGCTTCCATACCTTGACGATTGTAAATAATGCTTCAATAAACATAGGGGTGCATATATCTTTTCAAATTAATGTTTTCTATTTTCTTTGGATATATACCCAGTAGTGGAATTACTGGATCATATGGTAATTCTATTTTTAATTTTTTGAGGAACCTCCATATTGTTTTCCACAGTGGCTGAACCAGTTTGCATTCCCACCAACAGTGCACAAGGGTTCCTTTTTCTCCACATCCTTGCCAACACTTGTTACTTCTTGTGTTTTTTATTTTTGCCATTCTGACAGGGGTAAGGTGATATCTCATTAGGGTTTTGATTTGCATTTCCCTGATGATGAGTGATGTTGAGCATCTTTTCATGTGTCTGTTGGCCATCTGAATGTCTTCTTTGGAAAAATGTCTATTCAGGTCCTCTCCCTATTTGTCAATCAGATTATTGGCTTTTTGGTGCTGAACTGTACAAGTTCTTTATATATATTAGGTATTAACCTCTTATCAGATATATCATTTGCAAATATCTTTCCCCATTCATTATGTTGTCTTTTTGATTTGTTGATGGTTTTCTTTGCTGTGCAAAAGCTTTTTATTTTGGTATAGTCTCAATAGTTTAATTTTGCTTTTGTTTCCCTTGATTGAAGAAACATATGTAGAAAAATGTTTCTATGGCCAATATCAAAGAATTTACTGCCTGTTTTCTTGTAAGAGTTTTATGGTTTTAGGTCTCACATTTAGGTCTTTAATCCATTTTAAATTTATTTTCATGTATGGTGTAAGAAAGTGGTCCAGTTTCATTCTTTTACATGTAGCTGTCCAGTTTTCCCAGCACCATTTGTTGAAGAGACTGTCACTACACCACTGTATATTCTTGCTTCCTTTGCCATAGATTATTTGACCATATAATTTTGACTTTATTTCTAGGCTCTTTTTTCTGTTCACATTGATCTCTGTGTCATCTTTGTGCCAGTATCATACTGTTTTGATTACTACAGCTTTGTAGTATATCTTGAAATCTGGGACTATGATACTACAGGTTCTTTTAAAGGCTATATTGTTTACTATGGATGGATATCATATAGTCAAATTATTCCTGGTAGTTTGCCTATTGTATGATAGGCTCCTTCAAATTAAAATAACAAGTGGATCATTGATCAAAATTGTCTTGTTTAGAACAATGTCTTGCAGGAAGTTCTATAAAAGAGGAAAATGAAAATTCTTCTGAGTATTTCTTTTTAAAAATTATGTTACTATAATCAGTTATAGCAGCTCTATGTAGTATAGAGCTATCTATCTATCCCATTATAATATTTTATTCTTTCCTTTTATTGAATGATGGACACATTCATCCTCTTGTTCTCTTTTTCCTCCAATGGAAAAAGTAACTGTTTTTATTGCTAGAAACAGGAAAAGCAGCAAAGTCCCCCACATCTGCAATTTGTTGAAAGAAGAATTCTATCCTGCTGCATGAGGTTCTGTTCTCATACAATAACTACAGGAGTGTTGGTATTTACATCTTCCTCATTAAGTTAGTCAGCTTCAAATTGTAAATAGAGGATATCCCAAACTGTCTATTTATACAATGAAAGACACTTCAAATAGCTAATCCTGGTTTTTTTTTTTTTCCTGTTTGCATGCTATGCTTTCCTCTGAATTTAGGGAAAGAAAAAAATGGTTAATATATACCCATAAAATATTTATATCAAAATTAAGGAAAAAATTAACTATTACAATCTTTGTTTTTGAAACTGTTGATGTGGTCAAAGTTAGTATTCATAACTAACTGCCTTCTTCTACTACCCATTCCATAGCCCCTTTGCCTTCAGTAAGCTCCTCAACTGGTAGTGGTTCTTTGCCTGGAAAGGTGACCCAAATCCTAAGGGATCTGGATCATTTTAGGTTGTAGTTTCCCACTGACTTAAATCAGAGGATAAGAGAGTGATAAGTGGCACCTCTAGGGATCTCCTGCATTCCAGAGACACTCATCCTTACCCCATTAGATAGAAGCAACCTAATTACCTCTTTTTAGTCAGGATCAATCACCCCAGCCAGCAGAGTGATGCTTTTCTTTGTTTATTGATTTACTGGCCTGAAGAGTAGTCAAGTGGCAGGCTCAACTTCCAATTTAGTGGAACCATTCCTGTATTCACTGGCAAAGGTGTTCTTCCCTTGGTAACTAAAACTTGTAGACCAGTAGAGCTTCAAATCATGGGAAAGAGAACTGTAGAGATGGCTCTACAGTTAACAGTGTGAGGTTCTACTCCCATTTCTACCCTTTGATTCCCAGAACTCTGAATACTGGCTGTGGGAGAAATAACACCCTATATTGGTCTAATTTAGAACATATACTGCCTCCTAGAGAAAATTATCATAGACCTGCAAGGTATTGCCACCTAGCTGGTACCATAACAGAGCTTGAAAAAGCCATTCCACTATTCTGTCAAGCCAACTGCTTCAGGATAAGGGGAATTTGGTAAGAATAGTAAACTACATGAGCATGAGCCCATCACTGAACTTCATTTGCTGTAAAGTAAGTTTAAAATGGTTAATATATACACATAGCATATTCATATCAAAATTGAGAAAAAAATAACTTAATTATTACAATCTTAATTGTAATGTCCAGGAGCAATATTGTATGGAATGCCATGACTATTAACAAGATATTCAGTAAGTTCATAGATGGTAGTTTTGGCAAAACTATTGCAGGAAAAAGTTAAATTGATGTCCACCGTAAAGGTCTATTCCAATGAGAACAACCCTACCTCTTCCATGATACAAATGGTTCTATGTAATCCAACCTGCAGCCAGGTAACTGTTATTGGCAATTTGGATACTCAATGGTGTCTGAAGCCAGATGGGCCTTCGTGAGTGGAAATCAGTGTTGCTGAGCCCATGAATAATCTCTACTCATGTCACCATAGTAACTTTGTCCATGAGCTCATTGAATAAGAACAGGGTGTTTGGTTTAAGAGGCTGACTTATATCCAGAGAGCAGGTCATCTTGTCCACCCATTATTATAGTTTTTCTCTGCAAAAATTGCTCTTTGCTGATCATTCACATGGGACATAGATATAAACATTTTTGCTCATTCTAAGAGATCTATTGATATACTTTTTTCCCCTAATCTTTGTGTTACTGATTTTCCAATCGTGTGCCTTCCAAGCCTCTAACCCCATCAAGCCAAGTTATTAGCTTTCCATGAAATATGGACTTGTACCTCCAATAATCTCTCTAGGCACAATGAACAAGGTCCACAGAACTGCTTGAAGATCTGCCAACTGGGAATATTTTCCAACTCCACTGACATTCAAGGCCACCCCAAAGTGGGTTATAGTCTGTAGCCTTCCACATTTGGGTGGTGTCAGCATAAATGAAAAACTGTTTTCATCAGTTAACTGGTCATGGGAAAATTCCCATTAGATCATCAACACAGACTGAGAAGAAGGAAGCAATGTAGGAGGAATTTGGGCCATGGCCATCTGAGCCATTTGCATATGCAGTTTACCTTTGTCTTTACTACCTGCTTAAGCCTAATCTCAATATACACAACTTCGCTGACAGTGATTATCACAAACTTAATCAGGTGGTGATTTCAGTTGCTGCTACTGTTCCAAATATGGTTTCTTGCTGGAACAAATCAACCCATATCCTGACACCCAGTATGCAAATGGCAAATGATTATTTCTCTACACCTATTATTAAAGACCATCAGAACCAGTTTGCTTTTGGCTGACAGAGTAGCAATGCACCTTCACTGTCTTTTTTGAGGGCTATTTCAGCTCTCCAGCCTATGTCCTAATCTAGTCTGCAGGGACTCGATCACCTCTCCATTCCATGGAGAATCACACTGAATCATTACATTAATGATAGTATGCTGATTGGATAAGGTGATGAGGAAATGACAGACACCTTACTAGGATACCTGCCGGAGGGTGGGAGAAATATCCCACAAAATTCAGTGAGCTGAACAGTGAAATTTCTAGAGGTCCAATATCTGTGAGGTACCTCCAGATAGCATCTCTTGCCTAAGGTCAAGTTTCTGCATTTTTCCGCTTCTACCATGAAGAAAGAGGTACAATGCCTAATAAGCCTCTTTAGGACTTCAGAAGTGACATATACTGTTTTCAGGTGGGTTATTCTTATCCATTTACCAAGTGACTTGAAAAACTCCCAGTATTAAAAGATGCCAAGAATAAAAGAAAGCCCTATCACAAGTCCAGACTTCTCTGCAAGCTGTTGTGCCACTTGGGCACATCTAGGACATGTGATGGTACTGTAAGTGTCAGCAATGGATAAGGCTGCTATATGGGGACTTTGGCAAATCCTATAGGTAAACCACAGCGCAGTGACCTTTAGGATTTTTGGAGCAAAGCTATGCTATCCTCTCTACATAACTGTTTCATTTAAAATTGGGGATCACTATATTGTACCCCTGAAACTAATATAACACTGTATGTTGACTATACTGGAATTAAATTTTAAAAACTTAAAGAAATAAGGGGCACTTGGCTGGCTCAGTTGGTGGAGCATGCAACTTTTGTTCTCAGGGTCGTGAGTTTGAGCCCTGCATTGGGCATAGAGCCTATTTAAAAAAATAAAGATAAAACAATAATAATAAAATAAAATTGGGGAGATTTTAATAAAGACCCAGATATTTTGCCCATCTTGTAAAATGTGGCAATGGTGGGCATGCATTTTCCCTAGCTACAATCAGATAGGCAGCATACGCATTTTTTTTCCAATTTTTTTCCTTGTACCCATTATGCTTTATTTATTCATCCCTAATTTATTTACAGGATGAGTAATATTCACAGTAATTTTGGAATAGGTGTTTAGATCTCCACATATATAGAGAAGGATCCAAGTTTATCCAGATCCTGAGTGGCAGGGAGGCTTCATGTGACATCTGGGTTATAACACAAAGGAGACATTCATTGGGAGGATAAAGAGTTGTGCTGTGGACTCCAAGAGAGGTGGGTCAGTGGGTTCTGTAAGAACCTTGAAACAAGAGAAGTCAGGCAGCAAAGCAGACCCCACCCTACCACAGTATGACCTCATCTTTACTTACATCTACAACAGCCTTATTTCCAAATAAACTCACAGTATGAGGTACCGAGGGTTAGGTTCAACATAGCTTTTAGGGGGACACAATTCTACTCATAACAAATGGGTGAAACCCTAACAAAAACAAATCTGCTTCGGCATGGCTTCCCCAAAAAGCAGAGCCTAGGACAAGATTTGTGAGCAGGTTGGATGAAGTACATCAGAAGGGATGGCTTTTTTTTAGGAAGCGATCCCAGTGATCAGTACTAAGGAGATGAGAAGAGTGAGAGGGAAGGAGGAAAAGCCAACCTAAGTATACATTACCGAGGTTGCCACTGTGGACACAATCAGCTTGATTCTGCTTGAACTTCCAGAAAAGGGTACAGAATGCTTCCCAGAATCATGTGCCAGAAGGATGGAAAGCAAGAGCATTTATGCATCACCTCTGATTCCTCCTAATTTGAGGGGATGTTAACTCCCAGAGATGTTGACTTCCTCACACTTAACAAGCCAATGTATATAGACAAAGTGAGCTCTCAGGGGCATTACTAGCATCAGAGGAGTTCCAGGGCAAAAAGCAAAGATCCGTAACTGTCAACCTGAAGTGAGTGAAAGCCTGCCCGGAACTCTCCGCTCCAGTGACAGTTAAATCAGAGCTATGGCTGAGAGGACATGACTAGGCCACCAGATTCTCCCTCCAGGGGACATGGAATTGAGATGACATGGAATTGGGATTCAGGATCTATCACCAGTTGGTTGGTGACAAACCAACAGGCAGGAATTGTAGGCACCTACAAGAGCCAAATTAGGAGCATGATTTTGTCCTGAAGAAACATAGCAGACAGACAGTAACATGAATATGAATAAAGCAGAATAAAGCAGACATTCAGAAGTTGCAAAGAGCAGAGAGCATGCTTCCCCAGACAAATGGAGCTAGACAAGGGGTCTGCTTTGCAGCCTGACTTCTCTCCAGTTTCAAGGTTCTACTGATCTTCCTCCCTTGGGGTCCACAAGACAACTCTATATCCCCCCAATAAATGCCTCTTTTTGGTTTATAGCCCAGATGTCATAGGAAGTTTCCCTGACACTCAAGATCTGGATAAACTTGGATCCATCTCTATACATATGGAGAGCCAAACACCTATTCCAAAATCGCTGTGAATACTCAGATTACTATGAATATTATCCATCCTGTGAATACATTAAGGATGAATTAAATAAAGCATTACGAGTATAAGGAAAAACTAGAGTATGCATATGCTGCCTATCTGATTGTAGCTAAGGAAATGCATGCCCATTATTGCCAAATTTTACAAGATGGGTAAGATACCTGGATCTCTATTAAAATCTCCCCAATTTTAAGTGATGTCATATAATTAAAATATTTTGAAGTACTCTGCAGACTAATCACAGTTTTGTGCCGATCCAGCCTTGGGGCTGTAGTTTCAACATCTGTCACATTCCTGAAGATACCTCTGCCTCCGGCCTCCTGTGCTTTCTTCAGAATGCTCTGACCTGACCATCTTGTCCTTCATGTGCAAGTCATCCCTTTCACTGATTTCCACAGCACAAATAATCTCAAGAAGAATTACTCACAAAAGAACAAATATTGCATTATTCCACTTATTTGAGGTACCTGAGTAATCAAATTCATACCGGCAGAAAGTAAAATGGTGGTTGCCAAGGACTGGGGGGAAAAAGGGAATGAGGATTTAGTGTTTAATGAGGACAGACTTTCAGTTTGGAATGATGAAAACATTCAGGGAGATGAACGATGGTGATGGTTGCTCAACAACATGAATGTACTTAATGCCACTGAACTATATGCTTTAAAATGGCTAAAATGGTAAATTTTATGTTATGTATATTTTACTGCAATTTTTAAAAATAAAATTCTAAAAATTGTGAGTTTAGTGGTCTTCATTAAAGATTTGGGGAGGCTTGAAGGAGGATTCACATTATGCAAAAGCGGTCTTCTCCCCTCCGCCCTCTCCTCCCATTGCCCTGGGCATACCAAGTTCCACCTCCTCTAGCACAAAGATCATTATTTTTCTAAATATACTTCTATGCAAAAATTATCCTGGCGACTGCTATTTGAAAAATAAAATTGTCTCATTAAACATACATTAGACTGATGGAATCTCTGATTTTGGGGGGACAAAAATTATCTCTGACTAAAGCACAAGTGCTTACATACATACTTTCCAGAAAAAGTGAGATGATCTTTCTGAAGACAGTCTTTAATCTACGCATGTGTGATATTATCCTAAGAAAGCTGTAGCATAATGAATAGGACCTATCACCCATTAGTATTTCCATACCTCTGAACTATGTTACAGCAGAGATAGAAAAGATGAGGTGTTGGAGAAATGTTAAAATTGAACCTTAATCCTCCGGCTTCTAAATTAGCAGTTTATTAGAAAGCAATGCCTGCATATCTGAAAACAACAGAAAGGAGAGCTGCCGTCTCTCTAATTTAATACCAAACTCATGGGAGGAGTTTGCTGTCAGAGTTTTATCATATATTATGGGGACAAGTATTGGCAGGCTTCCATGAGATACATATAAGCTTTTATCTCATCCCTAGATCAGGTCATGTGACCGATAGCTGGATCCTTACATAGGCTTTTACCATCCTTTTAGTAATACACTTCGTGATTGAGTGGAGTCCCATAAATCTAGTCCAGAGTTACGACCCTACTGGGGTTTATCCTGTTGATCTTCAGCCATCTACCACACGTGTGCATTAACATTTCATAAAAGCTCTACTTACGGGGCTCCTAAAAAGCTTTCTCATACAGAGACTAGAGTCTTCAAAGCTTTTTCTGTTTCTCAGTAACTGAAAATAGTTGTTATACCTTAATGATAATGCAAAAACAGAAAATGACTAACTTCCATTCTGCACTAAAATTCCACAATATGTTATTCAGGCAGCAACAATATAGAGTTATTGGTAGGTGGCTCTGACTTGCTATTCTTAATTCTTACCCAGTCCTATAGAATCAAAAAATATCAGTAATTGAGGTTTGGTCAAAAGTCAGCTAATCCAAGGGTTACAAATTGTTCCTCTCTGGGGTGAATCTGGTTTACAGAGATGTGTTGCTTAGCAATGCAATCTTTTTAAACCTTTCTAATTATTTGCCACATTTTAAAAGGTAGAGACTGCACATCCATATTAAAGATCTGGCCATACTAGCCTGGCTGTTCCAACGTAGCCATGACGGGCTGGAGCCCAGATGCCACTGACGTCTGTGGACAGGGCGTGTGTCCTCCACTTTGCCATAGGTCTCACCAAGCTGGGTTGGCTGTCGCCACATGCTCTACTCAGCTAAGTATGCTGCTTGGATTTTGTAGGCATGTGAAATTTTAACTGGTGTCATTTTAGAAATTATAAAATATGAGAATAAACGATGCTGAAATGACTCACTCAACAGTGAACAGACAAAAAATGACAAAGGTACCTGATGCCAAATCCTGTGTCTATACAAATTTCTTGTGAACCCTAGAACTTATTCTTCGGGAAATGCTACAGTGTTCTAAGGGGGCCAGTTTGAGGAAATCTACACTACACTATTTCTTCTTCTTTTTTTTTTTCACTATTTCTTCTTTTAAAATTTAAAAAAACAGCAATTTCTCATCTCTATTCCTAACACAAGCTTTAATTTAAGCAATAAATGATCAAAAAATAATTAGTTCTGACTACTGAAAATAAAGACTAATTCTTATTCAATATTATATTGCAGCAGTCTTATAGGCTTTATTTATGGTTTCTATGGTTTCTAATTCTAATTTCTAAGTGACAATCTTCGTTAGAATTTTTTAGTCTGACAAACTTAACACTAAAAAAGAAAACATTAATGAACAGATGAAATGCATTTTTTTCCGTATCTTGAACCACCTCAAATAATGACTATATTTTTATAATGTGGAATGTGTGTCTATTTGTTCCCTTAAGTTAGAAACAAGCTTACCACTCAGATGAAAGAGAGCGAGAGGAAGGAAGAAAGGAAGGAAGGAAGGAGGGAAGGAGAAGGAGGGAGGGAGGGAGGAGAAGGCAGGAAGGAGAGAGGGAGGGAGGGAAGGGAGGGAGGGAAGGATTGCACTATACCAAAATCCTCCATTTTCCCCTGTAGATCTATTCCCCCACTCCTCTCTCTGTCCCAGGGAGCTGATCTATATCAAGATTCCCATGCCTTCTCTCTTCTAGTTGGCTTCTACCAATGGAAATCCTTGATAGGAGAGTTTATGGAGGCAAGAGAATAAAACCTAGTATATTTATTCCTCAAAATGTCTCCTTGCAAGGTCACCCTCAGCTGGCCGTATTCTCCATCAGAAAGTCAAAACCCCAATTGTTGTGATACTCCATACAACTTTTTCCTTCCAAGTTCTAAAACCCATTCTCTCCCCTTGTTGCTTTAGACCTAGGAGGGGTGATGACATGTTGGTTGCTACTAAGCTCCAGGTCAATGAAACATTCCTTATGATTTCCCTTCCTGCATCTTTGTAAATAAACCCTCCTTGAATTTCCTGTTGAATGTACTGTTCTTATTGAGACCCAGATTGATCACAAGGGGCACATTTCACTTGCATAATATTTTTAAAATTAAAATAAAGTGAAATACTAGATGGATGTAAATAGTATGTACAATTACTAGAAGCCAAAAGGAACTTCAGCTCTAAGCAATTTATCAAGTTTTCTAAATAGTTTCCTCTCCCAGATGAATTATAGTAAGATCTATTAATATAATTCTTTCACCTCCACCAAATATTTTTGCTATTTCATCATCTCTTTAAAGATGTTTCCCCTTTATTAGTTTAATACACACACTGTTCCATCTTTTCCAATCTATAAGCCCCATTTCCCAGAAACAATTATTCTACCCTTATATCATTTTTGCTTTTTCCTCCCATATCTTTTAATAATATGCCTCTCATTCTATTTCCTGATTTATAAATTTTAGATATAATCTATTATAATAAATGAGGAATGAGCTGGCTTACCACTGACCCCCTTCCAACCAGTTGTTATATTTCTATTTTTTGTTCCTCATGTAGCTACACTATATCTTTTGTAAAATTAGTAGTATCTCCATTCCTTATTTCTCCAGCTGTGAACGGTATATTTTATAGCAATAAACCAAATGCATACTTTGGCCAAATACCAAGGCAAACCCAAACATGCTGCATCCATAATTTTTCCACCCAGTTTTTAAAATGATATTAATGACCATAGTTTTCATTTCAGCATTACTCCGTTCTTTTCGACTGTGTCTTCTATCACCTGCACAACAACTTTTGCAATGTTAAGATTAATAGTATTTACATATGATTAATTCTTCCATGCTTTATCTGTAGGTGGATATAAAAGATGAAAGTCAATAAGAGTATTACGAATACAAATACGGTTTCCTACGGATCCAAGCAGTGTCGATTGATTATTGTGTTATGTTTTCAACAGCCTTTGTCTTCAATTTTCTAATTGTAGTGAATTTTTCTTGCCTTTATCTCAGCACCAATGTGTATAAAATTATAAAGGTTCTATTGAATCACCATCCCTCCTGCTGCCTCGGTTTGGACCAGCTGAACTCCAGGCCTGCTGCTTCTGCCATGCTGGGGTTTCCCTTCCCTGCTCTTCTAGAGACAGATTGGCTCCACTATTTCAAAGGATGCCAAGACAGTTTTTGTCTTAATTTTCTCCCTTGTTTGGATATAATCCAAATTCAAATAACTTTCCTTTCAGGTATAGGAACTATTTTATGAATCTTATGACATTATTCATTTGAACTTTAAAGCTATCTCTTCACTGTCTGGTAACATTCAACATTGTCAGTGTGATACCAGACTTGTCATTTTTCTGTAGGTCATTTTTTTTTTTTCTCAAGAAAAATTTTTGAGTCTTCTCTTTATCCTTAGTAATTTGAATTTTCACAGTGATGTGTCTAGGGATGTGTCCTCATTCATGTGCCGAGAACTCAGTGCAATCTTTATTTTTTTTAAGATTTTATTTAAATTCCAGTTAGTTACCATACAGTGTAATATTAGTTTCAGGTGTACAATATAGTGATTCAGCATTTCCATACATTGCCCGGTGCTCATCACAAGTGCACTCCTTTACCCCCATCATCATGTCACCTACCCACCCCCCCCCCCCTCCCCTCTGGTAACCATCAGTTTGTTCTCCATAGATAAGAGTCTGTTTCTTGGCTTACCTCTCTCTTTTTTTCCCCCTTTGCTCATTTGTTTTGTTTCTTAAATTCCACATATGAATGAAATCATATGATATTTGTCTTTCTCTGACTGACTGACTTCATTTAGCATTAATACTCTCTACCTCCATCCATGTTACTGCAATGGCAAGATTTCATCCCTTTTATGGTTGAGTAATATTCCATTGTATATAAATATACCACTTCTTGGGGCGCCTGGGTGGCTCAGTTGTTCAGCGTCTGCCTTCGGCTCAGGTTGTGATCCCAGGGTCCTGGAATCGAGCCCCGCCATCAGGTTCCCTGCTCAGCAGGAAGCCTGCTTCTCCCTCTCCCACTCCCCCTGCTTGTGTTCCCTCTCTCACTGTGTCTCTGTCAAATAAATAAAGAAAATCTTTAAAAAATAAAAATAAAAAATAAATAAATATACCACTTCTTTATCCACTCATCAGTCGATGGACACTTGGGCTATTTTCATAATCTAGCTATTGTAGATAACACTGCTATAATCATCGAGATGCATATATCCCTTTCAATTAGTATTTTTGTATTCTTTGGACAAATACCTAGTACTGCAGTTGCTGAATTGTAGGGTAGTTCTATTTTTAACTTTTTGAGGAATCTCCATACTGTTTTCCACAGTGACTGCACCAGTTTGCATTCCCACCAACAGTGCAAGAAGGTTCCTTTTTCTCCACATGCTTGCCAAAACCTGTTGTTTTTTGTGTTGTTGATTTTAGCCATTCTGACAGGTGTGAGGTGATACCTCATTGTAGTTTGGATTTGCATTTCCCTGATAAATGATGTTGTTCATGTGTCTGTTGGCCATCTGTATGTCTTCTTTGGAAAAACACCTATTCGTGTTTTCTGCCCATTTTTAATTGGATTATTCATTTTTTGGGTGTTGAGTTTTATTAGTTCTTTATATATCTTGGATATTTTATCAGATATGTCATTTGCAAATATCTTCTCCCACTCCGCAGCTTGTCTTTTTGTTTTGGTGATTCTTTCCTTTGTTGTGCAGAGTGTTTTATTTTGATGCAGTCCCAATAGTTTATTTTTGCTTTTGTTTCCCTTGCCTCAGGAGACATATCTAGAAAGAAATTGCTATGGCTGATGTCAAAGAAGTTACTGTGTTCTTTGCTAGGATTTTTATGGTTTCAGGTTTCATATTTAGGTCTTTAATCCATTTTTAATTTATTTTCATATATGGTATAAGAAAGTGATCCAGGGGCGCCTGGGTGGCTCAGTTGGTTAAGCGACTGCCTTCGGCTCAGGTCATGATCCTGGAGTCCCGGGATTGAGTCCCGCATCGGGCTCCTTGCTCAGCAGGGAGTCTGCTTCTCTCTTTGACCCTCGCCCCTCTCATGTGCTCTCTCTCTCTCATTCTCTCTCTTTCAAATAAATAAATCTTTTAAAAAAATTTAAAAAAAAAGTGATCCAGTTTCATTCTTTTGCTTGTTGCTGTCCTGTTTTCTCAGCACCATTTGTTGAAGAGATTGTCTTTTTCCCATTGCATATTCTTTCCTGTTTTGTTGAAGACTAACTGAGCTTATAATGTGGGTTCATTTCTGGGTTTTCTTTTCTATTCCATGGATCTAAGTGTCTGTTTTTGTGGTAGAACCATACCATCTTGATAACTACAGCTTTGTAATATAAATTGAAGTCCGGAATTGTGATGCCTCCAGCTTTGTTTTTCTTTTTCAAGGTTGCTTTGGCTATTCGGGGTTTTTTATGGTTCCATACAAATTTTAGGTTTGTTTGTTCTAGCTCTGTGAAAAATGCTGTTGGTATTTTGATAGGGATTGCATTACATGTGTAGATTGCTTTGGGTAATAGACATTTTAACAATATTTGTTCTTCCAATCAATGTCTTTCCATTTCTTTGTGTCATCTTTAATTTCTTTCATTAGTATTTTATAGTTTTCAGAGTACAGGTCTTTCACCTCTTTGGTTAGGTTTATTCCTAGGTATCTTACTGTATTGGGTGCAATTATAAATGAATTGACAGCTTGATTTCTTTTTCTGCTACTTCATTATTGGTGTATACAAATGCAAGAGATTTTTGTATGTTGATTTTGTATAATGCAACTTTACTGAATTTGTTTATCAGTCCTAGCAGTTTTGGGGGGGGGGGAGTCTTTCTATATAGAGTATTATATAATCTGCCAGTAGAGAATGTTTTACTTCCTCCTTGCCAATTTGGATGCCTTTTATTTCTTTCTGTTGTCTGATTGCTGTGGCTAGGACTTCCAGTACTATGTTAAAGTGGTGAGAGCGGACATCCTTGTCTTGTTCCAGATCTTAGAAGAAAATCTCTCAGTTTTTTACCTTTGAGTATGATGTTAGCTGTGGGTTTTTATATATGGCCTTTATTATGTTGAGGTATGTTCCCTCTAAACCTACTTTGTTGAGGGTTTTTATCATGAATGGATGTTGTACTTTGTCAAATGCTTTTTCTGCACCTATCGAAATGATCATATGGTTCTTATCCTTTCTTTTATTAATGTGATGTATCACGTGGATTGATTTGAGAATACTGAACCACCCTTGCAACCAAGGAATAAATCCCACTTGATCGTGTTGAGTGATTTTTTAAAATGTATTATTGGATTCAGTTTGCTACTATTTTATCAAGGATTTTTGCATCTATGTTCATGAGAGATATTGGCCTATAGTTCTCTTTTTTTTGTGGTGTCTTTAACTGGTTTTGGTATCAGAGTAATGCTAGCCTTGTAGAATAAATTTGGAAGCTTTCTTTCCTCTTCTATTTTTTGTAATAGTTTGAGAAGAATAGGTATTAACTTCTCTTTAAATGTTTGGTAGGATTCTCCTGTGAAGCCACTTGGTTCTAGACTTTTGTTTTGGGGAGTTTTTTGATTATTGATTTAATTTCTTTGCTGTTAATCTGTCTGTTCAAGTTTTCTATTTCTTCCTGTTTCAGTTTTGGTAATTTTTGTTTCTAGAAATCTATCCATTTCTTCTAGATTGTCCAATTTTTTATCATATAATTTTTTATAATATTATAATTGTATTCCTGTGGTGTTGGTTGTTATTTTCCCTCTCTCATTTGTGATTTTATTTATTTGGGTCCTTTCTCTTTTTTTTTTTTTTTTGTCTTTTTTTAAAATTTTTTTATTAACATATAATGTATTATTTGTTTCAGGGGTACAGGTTTGTGATTCATCAGTCTTACACAATTCACAGTGCTCACCATAGTACATACCCTCCCCAATGTCCATCACCCAGCCACCTCTTCCCTTCCACCCCCTCCACTCCAGCAACCCTCATTTTGTTTCCTGAGATTAAGAGTCTCTTATGGTTTGTCTCCTTCTCTGGTCTTGTTTCCTTTTTCCCTCCATTCCCCTATGATCTTCTGTCTTGTTTCTCAAACTCTTCATATCAATGAGATCATATAATACTTATCTTTCTTTGATTGACTTATTTTGCTTAGCATAATACACTCTAGTTCCAACCACATTGTTGCAAATGGCAAGATTTCATTCCTTTTGATGGCTGCATGATATTCCATTGTATATATACACCACATCTTCTTTATCCATTCATCTGTTGATGGACACCTAGGTTTTTTCTTTTTGATAAGTCTGGCTAAAGGTTTATCAATTTTATTAATTTTTTTCAAAGAACCAGCTACTAGTTTATTGATCCATTCTATTTTTATTTTTTTTAGTTTCTATATCATTTATTTCTGCTATAATCTTTATTATGTCCTTCGTTCTTCTGGCCTTAGGCTTTGTTTGTTGTTCTTTTCTTAGCTCTTGTAGGTGTAAGGTTAGGTTTCTTATTTGAGATTTTTCTTGCTTTTTTAGGTAGGCCTGTATTACTACAGACTTCCCTCTTAGGACTGCTTTTGCTGCATCCCAAAGGTTTTGGACCATTGTGTTTTCATTTTCATTTGTTTCCATGTATTTTTCATTTCTTCTTTGATTTCCTGGTTGAATATTCATTGTTTAGCAGCATGTTGGTTAACCTCCATGTATTTGTGGTCTTTCCAGATTTTTTCTGGTGGCTGACTTTCTCTGTTTTTGTGTTTCCTGCCTTTATACTGTCACTTTTGGTCTCTCCTTTCCACTCAAAGAGTCCCCTTTAATATTTCTTGCAGGGCTGGCTTGGTGGTCATGAACTCCTTTATTTTTTGTTTGTCTGGGAAACAAACTCTGCTTCCATTATCTCTGCTTCTATTCTGAATGATAGCCTTTCTGGATAGAGTATTCTTGGTTGCAGATTTTTCCCATTCAGCACTTTGAATATATCATGCCACTCTCTTCTGACTTGTCAAGTTTCTGTTGAAAAATCTCCAGCTAGCCTTACGGGACTTTCCTTGTAAGTTAATGACTTCTTTTGTCTTGCTTTAAAATTTTTTTTATTTATCACCGTATTTTGCAAATTTAATTACAGTATGTCATGGTGTTGGCCTACCTTTGTTGATTTTGATGGGAGTTCTCCATGCCTCCCAGGTCTGGTTATCTGTTTCCTTCCCCAGCTTAGGGAAGTGTTCAGCTATTATTTCTTCAAATAAATTTTTTGCCTCATTTTCTCTTTCTTCTTCTTTTAGGACTCCTATAATGAAAATGTTTTAACTTTTGATGGAGTCACTGAGTTCCCTAAGTCTATTCATACTTTGCATAATAATTCTTTTTCCTCTCCTTGATCAGCTTCATTGCTTGCCATTACTTTGTTTTCTAGGTCATTAATTCATTCTTCTGCTTCTTCCAGCCTGTTGTTCATTGTATCAAGTGTGTTTCTAATCTCATTTATTGCACTCTTCATCTCTGATTCTTTTTTAGCTCTTTTATCTCTGTGGTAAGGGTCTCACTGATGTCTTCTATTCTTTTCTCAAGCTCAATGACTATCCTTATGATCATTGCTTTAAATTCTCCAAATGTGGCAAGTTTTAACTAGGTGTGTTTTGGTCTGCTTGTGAAATGAGACCTGTCACCACTTCCACCAGAACTGAGGCCCTACAAAACTCTCTGGTTGGGAGACATGGTATAGGCAGGGGTTTGTGAAGGTCTTCTGGGAGAGGGCCCACTACACTGGGATTGAGGCAAGTGTAACTGAGAAAGGCAGTTCCACCAGAGCACAGGGGGGTAGGCTTGGTGTAAGCAAGTTAGGTAGCCAGCGTCCACACTGAACTGTTTCCCTCAGGTGGCTCTGTGTTTATGCTGAGGGGTAGGGGAGGGAAATGGCAATGGCCAGCTCCTTTCTTCCCAGAGAGGCATCTCTGTGAAGGCTGTCTCTCAGGGATGCGCTTCAAAAAGAGCAAATAATCTCCCCTCTGTGTGCCCCAGGCATTTTTCAGATCACTGTTTCCATGATGTCTGCCCCCGGGGTTGTTTGCTTGCCTTCTCTCCAGCAGTAGCACAGAACCCTCCTGGCTCTATCCCAGCCAAGCCCACTGACCTTTAAAACTCCAGGCTTTAAGTGCCACTGGTTGCAAGGACTCATGAAATTCAGCCCTTCTTGTTTTCCAAGCCAAGGTCTTTGGGGAAACCTCCTTGTGTATTCCCCTGTGTATTCCTCTCTCCCTCATCCTTCTCCATGACAATGGCTCCCTTCTCTTTGCAACACCCAAGATCTGTTTCTCTCCTAAACCACATCTCCACACTCCCTGCCTTCTTAAATGTGGCCCCTTCTGTCCCTTTAGTTGTGGAGTTTGTTCTGTCAGTCTTCAGGTCAATTTCTGGGGTATTTAGGATGATTCGATCGTTATCTACTTGTGTTCATGGGATGAGGTAAGCCTAAGGTCCTTCTACTCCGTTGCCATCTTCCTGCCTCTCAGTGCAATCTTTAATTGCAAGTTTTAGTACTGAGAAATCACTTTGTGTTTTTTATTTGACAATGTTCTTTGTTCCATTTTCTTTGTTCTTTCTTTCTGGAATTTCAGGTCTCTTACCTTTTGTCTCTCAAAATATGCATTTTTTTTTTAGCTTTGTTCTATTTTCTGTTTGATTTCTTATCTTTATCTTCCAAAGTTTCTATGAAGTTTTTTTCTAGCAGTATTTTAGTACCCTTGGGGTCAGTGCCTTGGACAATTCCCTTGGCAGTGATACCATGGAGGGCACCAGGGACATTGGCATAGTAAGAACAACAGACATCAACCTAGTGTGAGAGAAAAGAGGGAGCTGGAATTGAAAATTAAAAGACTGTTTGTGAAATCAAAAGAGATTCCCACAGACTTCCAAAATAATCAGGCAGAGTACAATGTGTAAGGAAGAAAATCAAATTTATCGGACATCTATTAAATTATCTGCCCAGCATTGTTATCTGGGATTTTTCCACTAACATCCCAGCTCCCCTACACACATACACACACACACACACACTCATACACCTCAACTTGACTATGGCTACAATAAGTTGCCACATTCTGGAGTTTGGCTTTCATCACTGTTAAGCATAGTTGACTGGTTCAAGTTGGATATCAGAGCCAAGAGGAGTTCATCAGTCTCTTCTCCAAGAACTTTTTTATTTTATTTTTTCCAAGGACTTTTTTAAACAAACTTTTTATTTTAGAAAAGTTTTATATTTACAGAAGAGTTCTGAAGATAGTGTACCCCACACCCACACCCCGTTTCCCCTATTGTTAACACCTTACATTAGTATGGTACATTTTTTTACAAATAATGTACCTATATTGATATGTTACAATAAGACCTAGTTTATTTTTGATGACCTTGACAGTTTTGAGGACTACTGGTCAGGTATTTTGTAAAATGTCCCTCAATTGAAATTGATCTATTTTTTTCATGATATGATTTGGGTTATGGGTTTTGAGGAGAAAGACTACAGAAATAAATTGTCATCCCTATCATATCAAGTCAAGGGTGTCTATCTTACTATCAGCATTACTTATCACCATTGTTGATGTTAATCTTGATCACTGAAAACTGATTTGTCAGTTTTCTCCACTGCTAAGTTACTCTTTTCCCCCCTTTCCATCCTGTAGTATTTAAAAAGAAATTGCTATGCAAAATCCACACTTAAGGAATAAGGAGTTATGTTCCAGCTACTTAAGTATCTACATAAATTATTTGAAATTTTTCTACAGAGGAGATCTTTCTTTCTTTCATCATTTATTTATATTAGTACTTTGAGTTATAATTCAGCACTACATTCTTGGTTGCTCAAATTATTCTAGCTTTGGCTATTAGCAGCTCTTGCCCCAGGGATTTTTGAACTGGTAATAGGAGACTTTCTGAGAAGCCAATTTTTTCTGCCAGAATAGAGAAGTGATGGAATTAAGTGTGCAGAGAGAAAAGAAAGAAGAAACCACCTAAAAAGGCAAAAGCAGATACCTTCATGCCCTCATTCCATTGTTAGACCTTCATCCTGAGACCCTATTATCCCATCCTGAGGTTTTGTGTGCCATTCCAGTTTCTGCAAACAAAATCCCTCTTTTTGCTTAAATTAGATCTAATTTTTCAACCTAAACAGTTAAAGCTGCAGAAAGGTCCTGCATTATTCAGGTGAGGGCACAGGTAAAGAAATTCCACATAATGGCCCTTGATACATAGAGGTTGAGGGTTCATTTGTGTTTCCCTCAGTTACTGTCCCATTCTGCCCCCCTCAGTCCTGCTCTGGAGGCTCTGATGATAACTGCTACCAACATGGCTCAGCTCTCCCATCTCTGGAATCAATAAGATGCAGACCAGGTACGTCAGGAGTCCTTACCCTCTAAATTGAATTTAGATACCTTGGAGTCTGAATAAGCCCTTGACAGAAGCTTCCCAAGCTGACACTGAAAACCAGCACTGTCCAAAGGACTCAAATCATGAGTCCCTCTCCTCTAGTTATCTCAGGAAATTTGATGCTAGTCTAGTAGAACTTGAAATTCCCTCTTTATTTTGATCTTAATCTCCTGGCCCACCAGCATTTCTTCTGCTGCTCTGGTCAGTTTTCCCATTTAATGAGAAACATTCCTACTACCTCCACCATGCTTCCCTGACTCCACCCAACTTTTTTTTTTTTCGATATTTTTGGTACCATTTTCTCCAGTCCCTGGTGGTAAGTCCCAAAATATCACATCAGTACTCAGTGTTTGCAGATAATACTATACATTGTAATGACAGTACAAGATTTAAAGAGAAATTTCATTCTATTTCAAGAACAAACTTTTAAGGTAGATACCATTCCCATATCACAGATTGGGAAACTGTAATTCAGAGAGATTCACTGACTTGTCTGTCACATTATATGGTGAAGGTGGGATTCAACCAATGACTTCTGATTCCAGGAGCAATGCTCATTCTACGGTACCAAACTGCATGCATTAAAAATTATTGAGTTGGGCGCCTGGGTGGCTCAGTTGGTTAAGCCACTGCCTTCGGCTCAGGTCATGATCCTGGAGTCCCGGGATCAAGTCCTGCATCGGGCTCCCTGCTCGGCGGGGAGTCTGCTTCTCCCTCTGACCCTCCCCCTTCTCATGCTCTCTCTCTCTATCTCATTCTATCTCTCAAATAAATAAAATCTTTTAAAAAATAAAATAAAATAAAATAAAAATTATTGAGTTAAGCTGAATTCCTATTCTCTGGTTGAAGGGAATATATAGTGATCTTAGGTATCAGACTTCTTAGCACAGTCAAGAAAACTATCAGATATGCATGTATTACCAACATAGTGTCCATCTATATCATCATTTTACAGAAATTCTTACAGAGTGAATTTTTCCTTTCACAAATATATTGTAGCAGGTATGAGAAAGTTAGAGAAGAAAACTGATTTGTAATCATTAATGATTTGTAATAATAACTGAAAACATGATTTCCACATTATCTTTAGTTAAACTATAATTCAAAACAATGATAGACATTTTAGGAAATGGATTGTATTTTGTTTTAATTGGAAGCTAAAAGTCAGCTCCACTAAAAGGTATATAGAGGGCTTTAGTACAACTTGTCTAGACTGGGTAATTTACTGAAGGACATTTGTTTAATATTTATGCATATTTCCAATAAAGTTGTGTTAGTTTTCCATTACTGCTCTAACAAATTACTATATATCTAGTGGCTTAAAACACCACAAATGGGGGCGCCTGGGTGGCTCAGTCGTTAAGCGTCTGCCTTCGGCTCAAGGCATGATCCCAGGGTCCTGGTATCGAGCCCCACGTCAGGCTCTCTGCTCAGCGGGGAGCCTGCTTCTCCCTCTCCCACTCTGCCTGCTTGTGTTCCCTCTCTGTCTCTCTCTGTCAAATAAATAAATAAAATCTTAAAAAAAAAAAAAACCACAAATGTACTATCTTACAGTTCTGTAGGTCAGAAGTCTGACAAGGTTCTCACTGGCCTAAATTCAAATGCTATGTTTCTTTCTGGAGTCTTGAGGGCACGATCCATTTCCTTGCTCATTCAGGTTGTTAGCAGAATTCAGTTCCCTATAGTTGTAGGACTGAAGTCTCCATGTCCTTACTGGCTGTCAGCTGAGGGCTATTTCCAGCTTCTAGAAACCATTGTATTTCTCAGCTCTTGGTCCCCTTCCTCCATATTCAACCCTGGCAATTGGGGGTCAAGTCCTTCCCTCACTTCAAATCTCTCCTCGTTCTTCTTTCTCTTCTCTTTGACCCAGCCAGGAAAGTCTCTCTACTTTCATGTTTAGATTAAGTGCACACAAGTGATCCAGGATGATCTCCCCATTTGAAGGTCTGTTCCTTTAATCCCATCCACAAAGTCCCTTTTGCCAAGTAAAGTAACATATTCCAGGCATTAGAGCATGGGCATATTTGGAGGGGGGGGCGGGGGGAGCTATGATTCTACCTACCACAGCTGCCAAATCACTGTAATTTTTAACCTCATAGACCTTTACAGTAATTTAAACTCATATTCATTTGCTTCATTAGAATACAAAATATTTTAAACATTTTTCTTCATTTTGAATTTTTTAATTTTTCTTCCACCAAAAACCTTGTCCTCTGCCCACAAAATTTATCAAATGAATTTAGTGGGTTTTTTTTATTTTACTTATTTATTTAGAGAAAGAGAGGGCACACAAGTGGGGGAAGGGGCAGAGGGAGAGGGAAAGAGAAAAATCTCAAGCAGACACCGCACTGAGCATGGAGCATAAAGTGGGGCTTGATTGCACGATCCTGAGATTATGACCTAAGCTGAAATCAAGAATCAGATGGTTAACCAACGGAGTTACCCAAGTGCCCCTCAAATGAATTTATACAAAAATTTCATTTATATTAATTTTTCTTTTTCTTTACTATTGTATTTATTTATTTGTCAGAGAGAGAGAGAGCACAAGCAGGGGGAACAGCAGGCAGAGGGAGAAGCAGGCTTCCCACGAAGCAGGGAGCCCGGTGCAGGACTCAAACCCGGGATTCTGGGATCATGACCTGAGCCGAAGGCAGATGCTTAATGACTGAGCCACCCAGGTGCCCCTGTATTAATTTTTCTAAACCATTTTCATGAACAACACATTTGACAAGTTCTGTTGGCCTTGTTTTCATTTCATCATACAACCCACTCCCTGACTTAATTTAATCTGAAAGGGATTTAGGACGGTCTTGTCTCTTTTTTTTTTTTTTTTTTAAGATTTTATTTATTTGACAGAGAGAGACACAGCGAGAGAGGGAACACAAGCAGGGGGAGTGGGAAAGGGAGAAGCAGGCCTCCCGTGGAGCAGGGAGCCCTATGTGGGGCTCGATCCCAGGACCCTAGGATCATGACCTGAGCCAAAGGCAGACACTTAATGGCTAAGCCACCCAGGTGCCCCTGCCTTGTCTCTTCTTGAATGCTGAAATTATGCTTTCACAGCAGACAGATTTCCTGAGGAACAGGGATCACTTGTGCATTTTTCTATATAAGGAAATTAAAATTTTCAGTTTTACCAGAGATTATTCCATCTTTAAACAATGGCTAGTTAGCTTTTAAATAAGGATCTAACTCCTACTCACCCTTATTAAAACATTCAAAATACTGCTTAATTAACATAAACTGACATTTTTCCAATGACCAATTGCCCAGCAAATACATTATACAAATCTCTAGTTCTCTTTTTCTCTGTCAATACTTAGCAACTTAGCTTCTATTTTAGAAAGGTAAGAAGAAATAAGAAGTACAATGGAAAATCAATTGCAATTATTGTAATTCTTTTTTAGTAGCTCTGGTAAAGGACAGATATTTGGTTATAATTATAATGAAATGAAACTTACCTACTTTTTTCTAGCTTTTTCTTCAACTCCCTGAAAAGGTGTGCTAAGTCTAATTCTCTGTGCCTTTTTTTCTTTCCATCCTTCTTCCCCATGATCTTATACACAATCAGCTTTACATATGTCTATGCAGATAAATCTCAAGTCTGTACTGCCAGACTATCCAATGGCCCATTTTCCCATTCCTAACAAAGCTGTATTTGAACACCCCTTATTTTTTTCTAAAGATTTATTTATTTGAGAGAGAGAGAGCATGCACACAAGCATGGGGGAGAAGGGCAGAGGAAGAGGGAGAAAGAGTCCCAAGCATACTCTGCACTGAGCGCAGAGCCTGACATGGGGCTAGATCTCACAACCCTGAGATCACAACCTGAGCAGAACCAAGAGTTGGACGCTTAACCGACTGCACCACCCAGGCACCCCTAACACTCCTTATTAACTCAAAATATCGAAAACATTAGTCATCAATTTTACTATGATTATAATTATTGTACTTAAAGAGTTGAAGATGGAGGACACAAAGAAGGCAGGACAAGAACTTGCTGGTGGAATGTCTCAGAAATCAACAGAGATGAGGAATTTGATCATGTGGTATTGGAAAGTGAACCAACTCATTCACCAGGGCTGAATTCTACACACAACTCAAGGTGAAAGAGAACTGAGACAAGGTCATTGGTAAATTGGCTAATGGCTCTTCTAAAGGTAACAACAATTTAAGGTGCCAAAACAGTATATGAGGGAGTCTGTTTTCTGGACTATTTGGCAAAAGATGGAAAGAAATGGGGTTTGGGGAACAGAGAATGCATCCATCAGTGGATGTTTTCAAGGCATAAAGATGATACCTCCACTTTCCACCTCCTGAGATAGGACTTAGTTCACAAGGCAGTCTGTTGCCATTGAGGCTTCCATGTCCTGGGCAAATGCTCATACCCTTAGCTTTACAAAAACATGTAACAACACCTTTGGTTTTTTTTTTTTTTTTTTTTTTGAGAGAATGTACAATCAGGCAGTAGGGGCAGAGGGAGAGAGAGAATCTTAAGCAGGCTCTACGTTCAGCATGGAGAATGACATGGGGCTCCGTCTCATGACCCTGAGATCATGACCTCAGCTGAATTCAAGACTTGGATGCTTAAGCAACTGAGCCACCCAGGCACCCCAACACCTTTGCTCTTGATGGTGTTTTAAGTTCCTTGTATACCACAAGCTCTATAGGCTTCCAGGCATGTAGTAGTGCCTGAGGGTCCAGCATATGCAATGTCAGAGTAGACTGCCTAGCTAGAGTGCAGCATACACAGCTGCTCTGCCTCTGAGCTCCCTAGGGAAGCATATACATACAACCAACTTCATGGATTCTGCTTCCCTGGTGCTGGCATTGAATCCAGGCAGCAGAAAGGAGATATACATAAGTAGTAAATCAGGCACCACATGAACTTGGGAATTCAGCCATTCTAGCAATCTTTTCAACCATGCCTCCTTAATTATCCTGGATTTTCTCATTTCATTATATCTGCTTGTATTTATTATCTATTGCTGTAAAACAAATTACCTGAAAATTTAATTTCTTAAAACAACAAGCATTCATTATCTCAGTGTCTGTGGGTCAGGAATTTGGGAGCAGCTTAATCAGATGATTCTGGTATAGGATCACTCATGTGGCTTATAATCAAGATGTTGGCCAGACCTGCAGTCATTTGAAGGCTTGACTGGGGCTGGTGTATTCACTTCCAAGCTCATTCATCACTCATATATCTGTTAGCCAGAAGCCTCAAATCTATGCCATGTGGTCCTTTCTGCACAATAACATGGAAGTTGGCCCAGTGTAAGTGATCTGAGAGAGAGCAAATACAAAAAAAAAAAAAAAGTGTAAAAATATATTACGTGGCTCCCATAATCTCTAGGAGGACCAGATGGTCAGTCGTGAGGATTCTGCCGGCAAAAACAGCACCCAAACTAGTAGGACTGTCTCCGGGGAGATATCTCAGATGACATTATTGGGAACATACACTGTAGTTCAAACCACTGATACTAAACATTAAAAAACACAGTCTGCACCAGTGATTCCCCTAAAAGCCATATTTTCCTTGCCAGAAAAGAATGGATTCTGTATGGCACATGATCCTCAAGTTGACTCTTCCATATCAAAATCCTAAGCACTTCACTGGTAAAACCAATGTCTATGCCCTAAATACAAAAGGAGACTGACAAAATTGATTTCTGATTTCTATCTTGGGGAAGATAACTTCCCAATATGGAAAATTTCCCAAACTAAAGTATGGTATTCCAAAGATGCTGGACAATTACAAAGACTAAAAGGGTCCACTCCACAAAATCACAAAATCAACAAACATCCCCTTCTATATTTAAATTTGCAAACAGCAGTAACAAACCATGATCTATAATATAATCTAACATATTATAATTTATATTATAACTTATTATAATATTTTATAATAATATAAACCATGACCTATCTATAATATCCATGACCTATAGATATTACCCTTAGATTTATTTCATAAAAGTGTCACTATCATGCCATTTTATAATCTGTGGACTAAGTTGTAAAGTTAAACACTACCAGTACACTCTCTATATAAGGACAGAATATTTGTTAAAATAAATAATTGAGAGAGCAAGGGTGAAAACAGAAATAGATAATACAGTGATGCCTGGGTGGCTCAGTTGGTTGAGTGTCTGCCTTCGGCTGAAGACATAATCTCAGGGTCCTGGAATTGAGCCCTACATCAGGCTCCTTGCTCCGAGGGGAGCCCGCTTCTCCCTCTCCCTCTGCCTGCCACTCCCCCTGCTTGTGCTCTCTCTCTCTCTGACAAATAAATAAAATCTTAAAAAAAAAAAAAAGAAATAGATAATACAGTTCTGCAAGTGGTCATAAGACCATAGTTGACAAGACTTACTTCTTCCACCACATCTTCCATGTTCCTTTGTTCTAAGTCAGCAGCTCAGCTATTTGGGGCTTTCTACCTAGTGAAATGACCCAAACTGTTATTCCTACTGGATCAGAGGGCTTAGTGCCTGAGTATATGGAATTACAGCAGTCTACCATTAATTTTTACCAATGTCAGTGATGATAAAAGAAAGTCTAATTTGTTGAAGCTGTACATAATCTGAGTGTTGGTTACAGTCATTATGCTACCTTGTTTATGAACCCATTAAGCAAGTACTATAGTAACTAGAAAAAAAAAACCTAGAATGACAAGTCCTCTTGTCTCCTTGATCTTTGACATCCTCTCTGCAGTGGGTCACATCTCATGGGCATATACATAAGGCATACATATTCTCACATCCCAAAAGATGCATCTACCTACCTCAAGTGTCCTTGTTACCAAAACTCCCATATTATTCCATACAATTCTCTGAAAATATTCTGTATATAGATCCATTTCCTCAGGCCATCTCTCTTTCCAGGCAAATTAGGTAATGAAATGTTCTGATCCAAGCTTTGCCAACGGAAAGATTTCTCTTCCCCACTTTCCTTCAAGACCACCTATAAGTCTATAATTGGACCAGAATTCAGTTCTAGATGGTGCATAGCCACCAGTAAACAAGCTTTTTCTTTTTCCCCCAATCAACCCATCTTAGAGAGATTCCCTATACAATCAGAAGCAAGAATTAAGGGGACATGTGGCCATGCAGCAAAAGGAAGCTTATTGGGAGCATAAATCACTTGCTTTTTCAATTTAATTTGGTCTTTTGGAACTGAAATCCAGCATTTCAACTTAATGTTAAAGGGCTGCTATGCAGGGGCACCTGGGTGGCTCAGTAGTTAAGAGTCTGCCTTCGGCTCAGGTCATGATCCCAGGGTCCTGGGATCGAGTCCCACATCAGGCTCCCTGCTCCGCAGGAGGCCTGCTTCTCCCTCTCCCACTCCCACTGCTTGTGTTCCCTCTCTCACTGTGTCTCTCTCTGTCAAATAAATAAAATCTTTAAAAAGGGGGGGGGGGGCTGCTACGCCACCTAAATGTATGGCTTAGGTTCAGATATCATCTAGTCCTCGATGTACAGTGCAGGTCCTAGGAACACTTAGGGTGCCATGACCAAAAATTTAATCTCTATAAGGAGCGAGAAGAAAACTAAGAGCTGCTTCTCGAAAAGAATAATTATCTGTCAAAGACAGCATTGCAATTTCCTTAGTAGGGACTGCCATAGCCTTCAATCATGCAGATCTGCCATGGATATCTGGATCCCTTGGGTCTTTGTTTTTTTTTGTTTTTGTTTTTTTAAGATTTTATTTATTTATTTGACAGAGAGAGCGAGAGAGCACAAGCAGGCGGAACAGTTGAGAGAGAGGGAGAAGTAGGTTCCCTGCCAAGCAGGGAGCCCGATGCGGGGCTCGATCCCAAGACCCTGGGATCATGACCTGAGCCGAAGGCGGACGTTTAACCATCAGAGCCACCCAGGCACCCCCCTTGGGTCTTTGTTTTGAGAGAGAGAGTGTGAATTGGGGGTGGAGGCAGAGTGAGAGAGAATCTCAAGCAGTCTCCACACCCAGTGCCTGACGTGGGGCTCGATCTCATGATCCTGAGATTGTGACCTGAGCCAAAATCAAGAGTCAGATAACCAACTGAGCCACCCAGGCACCACTGGATCCCTTCAGTCTTAAAAGATATACAGCAGATCTGCTGGCCCAGCTAAAGAGACTTCTCTTGCTCTGAAACCCACTCCAAGCTGGAAGGCAGCCTTTTAGGCCACTCAGTTAAAGGTTTGGAGTAAATGTATATGCCCCTTCCAAATTACAAAGAAGACCACCCAGCATTGTGCTGCTTTTTTTGGTAGTAAAGGAAACAAATCTCACAAATACTGAAAAACAGAACCAGATGTTTTGTTCATATCTATACTCCATCTAGGAAAGATTTCCATTTCACAGATCTGAGTAAAATATATATATATCAAAAAGTACCCTAGGGGTGCCTGGGTGGTTCAGTTGGTTGAGCGTCCAACTCTTGATTTCAGCTCGGGTCATGATCTCAGGGTCATGAGATCCAGCCTGCTGTCAGGCTCTGTGCTGAGCACAGGGTCTGCTTAAGAGCTTCTCCCTCTGCCCCTTCTCCCTGCCTCACATGTGCTTGCTCTCTCTCTAAAATAAATCTTTTTTAAAAAAAAAGGTACCCTATCTGAAACTTTTACCTAGTGTTAATCTCTGGAAGATAGAAATAAGTAAAGAAATACTGTAATGTAAAAAAGTGGAGCTTAATAATACCTATTCTGAAAGGTATTTTATCTTATTTATTATTTAAGTATATTAATCTTTAATCTCCTGAACTTTTGAAAACTACAGAGATTAATAGAACACCTGCACAAAGACGACTCTAACTTATAAAGCATTTCTTATTTTTCCAGTACCTACAACAGGCACTATATGGCTCTTCTTGTAATCTCAATCAATGTTTCTTTGAATGGCTGATGGGATCATCACTAATGTGGTAGAGCAGAAATAGTGTGAACTTTGGAGCCTAAAAACATCTAGATTCAATTTTAATCTCTAATACTTTCCAACTCTGTGACCTGGGGGAAATTAGTTAGGCTGAATCATGGTCCCTCCAAAGATATCCATGTCCTAGTCATGGGGACCTGTGAATATGTCACCTTACATGGCAAAAGGGACAGATGTGATTAAATTAAGGATCTTGAGATGGAGAGATGATCTATGATTAACCTGGTGGGCCCAGTGTAATTACAAAGGCCCTTATAAGAGGAAGGTAGGAAGGTCAGAGTCAGAGCTGTGATGATGGAAGCAGAGACTGGAGGAACACAGACCTGCTGCAACCTTGACTGTCAAACTTCTGACCTCCAGAACTGTAATACATTTGTGTTTTTTTAATGACTAAAATTGTGGGAATTTGTACAATGGAAAACCAATCCATTTCTGAGCCTTAGCTTCCTTGTGGGAAAATTGAAGTAATATATTTATACCAGGAGGATTAAAAATAATTTTAAAGCACTCAGCACATAGTAAGTACTCAGTGAGTGGCAACTATTATGACATGCTGTATTGTTAGAGGTGAAGCTCAGTGTATTGATTAAAAGCTTAAATGCTGGGCGCCTGGGTGGCTCAGTTGGTTAAGCTGCTGCCTTCGGCTCGGGTCATGATCCTGGAGTCCCGGGATCGAGTCCCACATCGGGCTCCCTGCTCAGCGGGGAGTCTGCTTCTCCCTCTGACCCCCCCCCCATGTGCTCTCTCTCTCTCTCTCAAATAAATAAATAAAATCTTTAAAAAAAAAAAAAAAAGCTTAAATGCTAAAGTCAGTCTGAGGGTATTTCTTTCCAGGCTCTACCACTGGCCAATTCCAGGTTAATTTGTAAAATGAAATTAAGGATAGGTCATCTCATAAGACTGTTGGGAGGATTAATTGAAATATTTCATGTAAAATACTGAGCCCCATGTCTGACGCAAGGTTAGCACGTAATAAATATAGGCTCCAATTACTACTGCTATTCCAACTCCTGCTGTTTGTTTTTGCAGTTTCACCACTGAATCATCCAAAAACTATCTCTGTAATTTAAAAAGATGTCCCTGTAATTTCCTGCCACCAGATGACTGCGTTTTGCCATGGCCACTCACTCTGAACTTCAAAGAATGAGGTTGGCCTGGGGCTGAAAACGGTAGCTCTATCCTGGGCTCACCCAGATTTAACCTAACTACTAATTCCCCCCAATTCCATTCCAAAAAGAAGAAAAAAAAATCTCTTTATTAAAATAACGAAACCAGGCTTCAGTAAACTATAATAAATACTAAAACCAATGATGTTTTTGCTTTAGTAAACCAAATCCTTAAGATACAATTACATTTCTTCTTTCTTGTCCTAAAGTATGTCTTTAACCAGCTTATTCTCAGCTGGTCTTTATACATAAGCATTTCTTCCTGACCATTACATAATTAAAAATATATATTCTAGTATTCACATTTTGATAAATCATGATGGGTGTTTTATTTTTTTTATTTTTTTTTTTTTTTTTTTTTTTTTTAAAGATTTTATTTATTTGACAGAGAGACAGTGAGAGAGGGAACACAAGCAGGGGGAGTGGGAGAGGGAGAAGCAGGCTTCCCGCCGAGCAGGGAGCCCGATGCGGGGCTCGATCCCAGGACCCTGGGATCATGACCTGAGCCGAAGGCAGACGCTTAACGACTGAGCCACCCAGGCGCCCCCATGATGGGTGTTTTAAACAGTCCCTGTTTCAGTACCTTTCTTACACTTAATAAATTTTGTTACAAATTAGAGATAAAATATAATAGGAAATATAAATCAAAATGTTGAACATGCCTACACATGACTTATTACCAGTCTAAAAGCACTTAGGGGGCGCCTGGCTGACTCATTCGGTAGAGCATGCAACTCTCAAACTCAGGGTCATAAGTTCAAGCCCCACGTTGGGCATGGAACCTACTTTAAAGAAAAAGGCACTTAGAAAGTGAGAAACTGAGAAAAATAGAGGGAATTTCTAATTTTCATGAGGTTTTCTTCTTTTTTTAAAAAGATTTTATTTATTCATTTGAGAGAGAGAGAGCACAAGCAGGGGGAGAGGCAGAGGCAGAGGGAGAAGCAGACTCCCCGCTGAGCAAGGAGCCCGATGTGGGGCTCAATCCCGGACTCTGACATCATGAGCTGAAGGGAGATGCCTTACCATCAGAGCCCCCAGGCGCCCCTTTGAGGTTTCCCTCTGACAGTATGTTCCTGAACACCACCATCATTGTCACCATGAAAAACCACAAAGAGAGGGGCGCCTGGGTGGCTCAGTCGTTAAGCGTCTGCCTTCGGCTCAGGTCATGATCCCAGGGTCTTGGGATCGAGTCCCACATCAGGCACCCTGCCCGGCAGGAAGCCTGTTTCTCCCTCTCCCACTCCCCCTGCTTGTGTTCCTGCTCTCGCTATCTCTGTCTCTGTCAAATAAATAAATAAAAATAAAATCTTAAAAAAAAAAAAAAAACCACAAAGAAAAAGAACATTCAGCTTACATGGAAACGACTCATTTTCTATTTTAGGTGGAAGGCTAATGTATGTGTATTCACAATATTTATATTTGTACTCATTCACATCAAATGAGTCAATCAACATAAGAAATTTCTTGTCAATGGACTAAATTTGAATTAGAGTGCATATAAAATTTGTCCCCAAAACTACGACACTTTTGAGAGTAAAAGGGGGGCACTGTTAGTAATTATGTCAGAAAACAGATGTAAACTGGGACTGTCCTGGACAACCTAGGCACGTAGTCAATGTGGTTGTCGTTGTTTGAATGGATGTGACATCACCCTGGGGGGGGAGGCATCTGGAGGGAAAAGCGGAGAGGTACTAGCCCTACATCACCTGTTTGTTTGGTTTTTTTTAAGATTTCTTTATTTACTTTAGAGAGAGAGAGAGCAGGAGGAGGGGCAGAGAGAGAGAGAGAGAGAAAATCTCCAGCAGGCTTCCCACTGAGCAAGGAGCCCCACGCAGGGTTTCAACTCCACAACACTGAGATGGTGACCTGAGGCAAAATCAAGAGTCAGATGCTTAACCAGCTGAGCCACCCAGGTGCCCTTGTACTACGCCATCTGAAAGCTGACTCCACCTGTATGTTTACCATTCCCCTTGGCTGGTGTCAAAGTATCCTTTATGTCAACTGAAAGAAAACCAACCTCAAAATAGGTTAGTAAATGCTTTATTCATTGTCTTACTGAGAACTACAGCCCAGGAAACAGTATTTCAGATTGCTCTGAAGAACTCCAAAGCTTGTCAGCTACAGGAGGTTATATATACAAAAAGGGGAAGGAGTATAAGTGATTCTAAGCAATTCTCCAAATTTTTGCATGTCACAAGGTATAATCTGTTACGGTTGTAAAAATTAAGGATTACTGATTTCCACATAGACATGAGAAAGACCCTTAGGCCATCTTAGCACATTATGTATCATTTCTGATTGTTTAAAAATATTGCTTGCATGCCTCTGCCGAACTGGTTTTCCAGTTCTTGTTTTTGATTCCTCCTTGAGGTCACTTGAGATTCACTGAAGGCTTACATCTTTTGCCTAGTGTAGCTTTAGTGCATGTTTACAGCTCTGCTTGGCTCCCTGAGTTTCACGCTAACTTAGAATAGTGAACCAAAGAAGAAACGAGAAGCTCTGGATATTCACTCTCCTCCCCATTCCCATAATTATCTTCTTTCACGCTCTATTTCTGATGTAACTCTATGCACATTATTAAAAAAAAACTTGAGTATCCTTATGTGTGTGGTATATTTAGAGATGAATAAGAATTCTTAAGGAGCAGCAAATCATATAGAAAGGCAGATTAGAACAGGAGCATTCATCAGTTCTCATCAGTGTTGACCTTGCTATGCAATGTAAGCAGAGGTTTGGAAATGTATGTACAAAGAAGTGATAGCATGAGGGGAGGAGTGCCTAAGAGAATCTGAGGGAATAAGAGATGCATTTATAGAGGGTGTAACTCCTAAAATAAGAACTAACACTCCAGACATTCCAGGCAGAGGAAACAAAATAAAAAGGGCTAGAAACTTGAAACCTTGGTGCTGAGGGAAACTAGAGCATTTTGATGCAACAGTATACTGGGCTATTGATGGACTAGTGAGGGTGGCTTTGAGAGCATCATGAAGGATTCTGTTTGCCAACCTAAGGAGCTCAGAGTTTAACCCATCTGTTGAGGTGAGGTGAGCCCAGAAATCTTTACGTATTTTTAGGTTCAGAAAGATTCTAATGTACTTCTGAAGTTGAGAGCCACTGAGATAGGAAAGTCTTTAAACTAGAATTAGGAGAAGGGGGTAGGTGTTACAGCTGAGAGGTAAAAACCACGTGGTGATAGAACGGATGATAAAGAGGCGATGTTCAGGGATGCATGTAGAATGTAGATATGCTCCAGCTCTCTGGCTTGGGCTACTGGACCAATTTTGATCACATTAAACTGTACCAGACAATGTTCCAGAAGATTTCACCCAGGGAACAAGATGTTTCTCAAAAATAAATAAATAAATAAATAAGTACTACTTTCACAACATATCTGATGCATCTGAACTTTATTTGCTGGTGGAACAGGAATTTGGAAGATGCTGGCATTTTCAAGTTTTGACGCTAAAAATTCATTACCTTCATAGTCTCTTTTTTGGGCAGGCAAGAGGACAGAGATATCCCTTCGGTGATACACAGATAAAGCAATTCCCAGACAGCTGCAGAAGATGCTATAGACTGATAGGTTAAGCCTTTAACAGAATGTTTTGGTTTTCATTCAGTAATAAGCTGTAGGAGGAGGATGCAGGATGCTAAGTGCTATCTTTCCTGTTTCCCAGAGTTGACAACTCAAGACCACAGCTGAACACAATAGGTCCAATACTGAAAGGACACAAACGCCCGTCTTTTCTACTTATTCCCAAATGGCTAACCATTTCTTTGACAAGCTGAACAGTATTCTGACACTTGGCTCATGTGAAGGAAGAGGCAGGAGAGAGAGTGGAGCTGGAGGAGGACAGGGTAATAATCAGTAACATTCAGAGAGTGCTTCCTGTAGACCACAAACGGTGCTACGCTCATTTAATTTTCTTCTCCTCCCAGCCCTCTGAAGTAGGTACTATTATTATCTTAAGATAAGAAATTATCATCCTAAGCAAACAGTGGCCTAGAGAAGTTAAGAAACTTGCTCCCGGCCACAGAGCAGGTAAACAGCAGAGCTGGAATCGGGAAAACCATCTGGGCTCCAGCGTCAACACAACCAGAGCTGAGGAGTAGCTGCATCCACACTCTTGGGCCCAGCAAGGACTTGTTTCCATCGGACGGATGGACACTGTGGAAGCTGTCTGGGAGTTAAACACATTTACCAGTGCCAAGGGAGAGGGTTGCTCACAAAGCATATGCTCATAGGTTTTGGAAGAGGAACCAATGAAGAGAGAAAGCTGATGACCTAGGGGAGAATTAGAATTGCCGGGACGGACTCTGGAAAACAGTATGGAGGTTCCTCAAAAAGTTGAAAATAGAGCTACCCTACGACCCAGTAGTCGCACTACTGGGTATTGACCCCAAAGATACAAATGTAGTGATCCAAAAGGGCACATGCACCCAAAGTTTATAGCAGCAATATCCATAATAGCCAAATTACGGAAAGAGCCTAGATGTCCATCAACAGATGAATGGATAAAGAAGATGTGGTATATATACAGTGGAATATTAGGCAGCCATCAGAAAAATGAAATCTTGCCATTTGCAATGATGTGGATGGAACTAGAGGGTATTTTGCTAAGTGAAATAAGTCAATCAGAGAAAGACAAGTATCATATGATCTCACTGATATGAGGAATTTGAGAAACAAGACAGAGGATCATAGGGGAAGGGAGGGAAAAATGAAACAAGATTAAACCAGACAGTGAGACAAACCATAAGAGGCTCAATCTCAGGAAACAAACTGAGGGTTGCTGGAGTGGTGGGGGCTGGGAGGGATGGGGTGGTTGGGTGATAGACATTGGGGAGGGTAAGTGCTATGGTGAGCACTGTGAATTGTGTAAGACTGATGAATCACAGTACCCCTGTACCCCGAAACAAATAATACATGATATGTTAATTAAAAAAAAGAATTGCCAGAACGGGTTCTGGAGGAGCGGGGACAGATTGGGACTTCCACAGACCTTCCTACCTTTCACCAGGAGAAAGGACAAGTAAAGATGCAGGTGACTTCTTAGCAACATGTTGGAAACTGAGGCGATTCACAGCTGATGAAGCAGGAAGAAAACCGATGCTGGGTGTGAAAAGTCGGGAGTGTTTGGGGAGCTGACAGTTTGGAGTTCGCACTGAGAGGCTGCTGGACAGGTTTAGCAGCATCTGAGGCAGGACCAGGCCCCTGGCTCGTGGCTCCATGGGGTAGGGCCCCATGTGAAATGAAAAGCAGGGTTCCCTGCCCAAAACTTGTTAAGAATCTCAAGACAACAATAGCACAGTGCTGAAACAAGCGCAAGCACGAGGTTCTCCTGAGTCTGGGACCTTCGGAGACTCAAAGGTCACATGCCTTGGTCAACAGTTGAAGGAGGAATGATTCTATAGACCTGTGTTGCCATTAGCCTGACTGCCCATAAACTGGATTTCCAATTCACTCTGCTGTTTCTAACCAAAACCTTTCTCCATGAGGAAGAAGAGAATCAGGTGGTGAGTCAGTTCCCTGTGATCACAGGCAGCTTTCCACCTCTTGATTTTGTAGCTGAGTGAGACCATCACTCTTTCCTTTCTGTAACGGAGGGTTTTGATTTTTATTTGTGAGCAAGTCTTGCTTATTATCCCTAAGTCTTTGGCCAAATTGTTCCACAGGAAAAGCAGATAAATTATGAGCTTAAAATGTGACTGCATTTCTTAAAATAGAGATCACATCTTTAACAACACAAAATTATTTCATTTTAAGAGATTAGAGAACTTCATGAGGCTCCGGGGGGGGGGGGGGGGGGGGAGGTGTTTCTGTGAAACAATTTTGAGACTAGCCAATTTCCTATACCCATGTAGAGGTTAAATGAGTCACAAGTCCTATTCTATAAACATTACATAGCAGGTTTCAAATTATATTTAATTTCAGAAAATTGACATTTTATCAGGGTATTTTCTTCCAACATAAATCTCACTTTCTTACCAAAAAAAAAAAAAAATAGTTTTTCCAAATAGAAAATCTTTTAAATTATTAGTTGGAAATATTTGCTTTAGAGCTAATGAGATAATTAAATATTTGTTTAAATACTTGAATAACCTGGCTTGTGTATATAACTCCTATAATAATTTTCGTTGCCATGAACTCTCAAAGATACTGAGCATTCCTGGTGGTTATGTTTTCAAAAATATTTATATTATCAGATTAGCTGAAACTACTTTAACTATGTTTGTAGAGATTTTGTGGCAGCCAAAACGCACATGAAGAAACATTTTCAAAATAAATAAAGTGATAAAGATAAAATGAAGCAGGTAGTATCTTCTAGTCCTCCCTCCTGTCTTAAGGACATTTGTTAGGGGGCACCTGGGTGGCTCAGTCGTTAAGCGTCTGCCTTCGGCTCAGGTCATGGTCCCAAGGGCCTGGGATCGAGCCCCGCATCGGGCTCCCTGCTCGGCAGGGAGTCTGTTGCTCCCTCTCCCTCTGCAGCTCCCCCTGCTTGTGCTCTCTCTGTCAAATAAATAATTAAAATCTTAAAAAAAAAAAAAGAACATTTATTAGTTTAAATATGCCATTTTTGAAAACCTGTAGGAATGTAAACTACAACCATTTGATTATATACGTAGCTCTATTTTTTTCATTTTTTACAACCACTGCAGCCACATTCATGCAGTCAGGCTCACATCAAACTTTGAACCTGCTAACTATTATGTCTATACTTTGAGCAGTCTGTCAAAATCTGTTTTTTCATCTGTGTAATGGAAGTTTTCATTCTTGAAATGATTATGGAAGCACCTTAGAAAATGTAATGCATATATAGAGAGGAACTATTCACATCACCCCTGGGTTTCAACCCTAACGTCATTACAGTGAAAGACTTGGACCTAAGATGCCTCCGAAACCACAGTCCTTCAGCAATAATAAGTTTATAACAATAACAACAGCAACAATAATAATAAACAGCGGCAGCAAAAGCAGCAATACTTACAGGCTTAGATGAGGACTGAATGAGACTATGTTATTAAAAACATGCTGCTCAACTATAAATAGGTAGATACATAGACAGATGAAAACATACATACATAGATGACGGAGAAGGATATCAGGAACACGATTTGTACTCCAGAAATTTCCAACGTAATATAAGACATAATATGGATTCACAAATAATTAGAGCACATGGGAAGATTATAACTGCCCCAAAAGTAGTATACAGGAACAATGCTGACTGACACTTCTCTTTCTAGAAGACAAGTTAGTCAGATCAAGATGCCTACACGGGCTAAGAAGATATTAGGAACAAAGTGATTTGACTAACTTGTGTTTTAGAAAAAGCAGCATTATCAGTCAGCATTATTAGGTCCAAGCAGATCAGCCACACAATTTGTGAGACCCATGACAAAAGAAAAACGCAGGTCTCTTTGTTAAACTTTTCCTGGGAATTTCAGAACAGTGGTGGCTGAACAGTAAGCCAAGGGCAGGACAGTTCTAAGTTCAGAACCACCTGAGTGGCATCTCCCTCATACAGCAGAAGATGACCCCTGCCTCCCAGAAGGTCACATAAAATAGGGAATTCCCAAAACATACGGAGGGGTCATGTGCTAGGCAGCCAATAAAGATGACAGAAGCCCATTATAGAAAGAAGATATTTTTCTCAGGCAGATAATCAAAGTTATAAAGTTTGGCCTACTTGTTTTCCTCTGAGACTTGTAAGTTTATCTCGTAAAGAAGACCCTGATAGTAACACGTATGTACAACATATAAAACATATACACAGCCACTCTCTTCTTTCCAGCTTCTTTCCATCAGAAACCATCTTAGAAGTCCCCAACTTTTTTTCAAAATTAAGATTGATCTTAAACCATTCCCTTCTTCCGGCCAAAATCATCACTCTTCTGTTGCACTGATAATGCACTGTTTTTCACTGTCCATCCATACACTTCTGGATTACATTCTCTCAGCCCAGTCATGTGATTCTGGTGGAGCTGAGCTGCCCTCCCTTACCCCTATTCCTTTTTTTTTTTTTTTTTAAAGAGTGACAGAGAGAAGAGCTCACTAGAGAGCATCAGGGGGAGGGCGGTGGAGGGGGTGGGGGGGGTCCTCAATCTCACCCTGAGATCATAACCTGAGCCTAAATCAAGAGGAGGATGTTTAAGCAACTGAGCCACCCCAGTGCCCCACCCCTATTCCTTTTAATGCTAATAGGACCCAGGCCCAGCCAGGTTTAAAAACCCCTTTTTCTAGCCACAGTGGTCTGATAGGGACACTCTCAAACTTCAATATGCACACCAATCAACTAGGGATCTTTTAATATGCAGATTCTGATTCAGCAGGATGAGGGCCTGAGAATCTGCATTTCTAAGAAGCTCCCAGAGGAAGGCTCTGCTGATCTGTGGACAACACTGGGTGTAGCAAGGACCTAGATGTGTCCACAGGGCCTAGGGTTGTGCACTCTAACCAAACCAGGTCAGTCAACACATAGAAAGCCCAGGGGTGGCTGAGCAGAGATGGAAAGAGAAGGAATGACCATTTTGTTTCTTCTTCCAGCTAGTTGTACCTGACGCCAGTTCCTCCTCACTTGTCACACAGGCCAATAAATCTACCTTTTGTTTAAGTAAGGCTGGATCAGATTTCTTCACTTGCAACCAAAAGAATACTTTCTTTAGACCTGACAGTGCCCACGCTGTCCCGAACACAAGGCTAGTCCTTATTTGCTACCTTTGCAACCCACCTACCTTAAAGAATTTTGAATTCTGACTCAAGATTAAAAGAAATAACTAGGAACAAATATACAATTGCCAAATTACTTGTTACATGTTTGAAATTCACTTATTTTTCTGTTATATTAAATTATCTAAGTAAAACTAACATAATACTTTTAAGGCTTCTCTTTGATCAATTGAGTAAAAATATGGTATTCATTTAAAAATTTTATTTCTAATCTGCTAGCTTCCTGTGTTTCCTATTAACTTCTCTATGGGTAACTATAACCTCTGGAACCAGGACAAGGGGTACAATACAGATCCAGTCTGTTGCAGGGAACAGACATTTGTAGAACTAGATTGGTATTCTAAACAGCATGCTGTTGAGTCCTAAAATTACACCAAGTTCATATGTGTCTACAAACTATACTTATTTATAAAAGTGTAAACTAATTGTTATTAATTCTTGTTAAAAATACACTGAGATCATTTTGCATTTTTAAAATTAGGCTCTCTGTTAAAGGCATTGTGAACTAAATTAATCATCATCTATTCACATGGCATAAATGATTAATCACCCTTGGAGAATAGATGGGTGGCAATTCTGAAGACAAGGTTAAGTAAACACTTGGAGAAGTCTTCCTAATGAAAAATGACTCTTGGTTCTGAGAGGTGAGAATGTCATCGTTCTCAGAAACAAATAGAACAGATATTCCCATTACAAGTACAAATAGAAGGAATTAGCAAATTCACAACGCATGGTTGTTATCCTTTTGTTAGAGCAATTTATACTGAGTCCAAGTAACAGTTTATCAAAACTGTCATTTTGTAAAACTAGGATAAATCAAAAGAGCAAAACAACTTTACCAGGTCAGTTCTTGCTCACAGCCTTTATATGCTTCTCCGTTGGAGGCTTTGTCTGTTTCCCTGGGCCAGGCGAGGTGCTTTGCATGGGCTCCTATGGCATCTGCAGAACCCCGTCATCTGCAGAACCACACCACACCTGTTTGCTTTTCGGAATCTCTCGCTTCCTCTTCCCACAACACTCTGCATAGTTAAACATTTAGCACAAAATCTTTTAAATATCTGTTTACTACATGGACAAGAAAGTTGGCAGATGCTATATTACAACCAATTCAATTCAAATGTGAAGAGCACCTTATGCTTGTAAGTTGCTTGCATAACGCTGATGTAATCTGCTTTGAAAAAATTCATACAGCATCAAGTTTGAATTTTGTTTTACAATGTATTAACATGAAAAGATTTTGTTTTTCTTATATAAAATAAAGCTACCCGATGCTGTTGAGTTTGGCTAAAAAAAAAAAAAAGGGTGCTCTGCTTGTCTTTAAAAACCTTCAAATCCAAAGTCATAACCAAGGATTTAATACTACTAATGAAATAAAACAAAACAAAACAAAAAAAACAGGTAAGTACCTTACAACTGTCCCAAGGTAAAGGAAGGAACTTGTGTGTTTTTTCTGCCATGAATTATATCAATAAGTACCACTAGGGGGAGCTTCATATCTTCTTATTCACAGTAAACAGACCGCTACACTGAAAGCATATATTGCTATACCCATAAGCTAGTATTTACATGCTTCATTGTATGTGCAAGTTAATTTATCCCTAAATTTTATCTTAGCCCAAATATAGATATATTGATATCTATAAAATAATAATTTCATTTATATTTATTGAATAGTCATCAATTTACTCTCAAATGATCACTTTTCTTGAGGGACATTAACTCCACATGTAATTTTTTCTCCATTTTCATGGCTCTACAGACATGATAAATAAAAAATGTATTCAGAATCAAAAATACTAAACTTTTCCATTCCAAAAATAGGTAACAATTATGTATTTGCCTAAAGAAATTAAAGGAAAAAAAGATTTAGCAACTATCTTTAATTTAATGATGAGTTTCTCAAACTTTGTCAGTGAATAGCCCACTTAGTGTCTCAGCAATTTTTTCATGATGTTCCGGCCAAAATAATACCCAAAGGTCTGTTCATTAAGTAGTTAGATTTATCAACTTAAGAAGTATTGAGCTTCTGGGAGCCTGGGTAGCTCAGTTCGTTAAGCGACTGCCTTCAGCTCAGGTCATGATCCTGGAGTCCCTGGATCGAGTCCCGCATCGGGCTCCCTGCCCGGCAGGGAGTCTGCTTCTCCTTCTGACCCTTCCCCCTCTCATGTGCTCTCTCTCATTCTCTCTCTCTCAAATAAATAAATAAAATCTTTAAAAAAAAAAAAAGAAGTATTGAGCTTCTAAAAAAAAGTAGTTTCTAACAACTTCACAGCTATTTGAAAGAAAATACACATAAACAGAAAGAAAAAATAGTATTTTATTTCATCATTCCACACTAACCTATTATCAATTGTTGTTTAACAAATTACCCCCAAAATTTAATGGCTTAAGAAACAAATAGAGTTGACCCTTGAACAATTAGTACTATTAGTACTATTAGCACTACTATTAGTAGTTAAGTTTTGGAGGAGTTAAAAGTTAATATGTGGTACCCCTAACCCCTTCACAACTTAACTACTAATAGCCTACTGCTGACCAGAAGCCTTACAGATAACATAGTTTATTATATGTTATTTATTTACTTACTTCTATACATTATATGAAATATATACTGTATTCTTACAGTAAACTAAGCTAGAGGAAAGAAAATGTTATTAAGAAAGCCATAAGTAGGGGCGCCTGGGTGGCTCAGTTGGTTAAGCGACTGCCTTCAGCTCAGGTCATGATCCCAGGGTCCTGGGCTCGAGCCCCATGTCTGGCTCCCTGCTCAGCGGGGAGTCTGCTTCTCCCTCTCCCTTTGCCCCTTCCCCTGCTTTCGCTCTCTTTCTCTCTCTCTGTGTCAGATAAATAAATAAAATCTTAAAAAAAAAAAAAAAGTCATAAGTAGGGGCGCCTGGGGTGGCTCAGTTAAGCATCCGACTCTTGATCTCAGTTCAGGTCTCGATCTCAAGGTTGTGAGTTCAAGCCCTAAATTGGGCTCCATGCTGGGCTGGCACCTACTTAAAAAAAAAAAAAAAGAAAGAAAGAAAAGAAAAGAAAAAAAGTCATAAGGAAGAGAAAATACATTTATAGTGCTGTACTGTATCGAAAAAAAACCCCATGTACAAGTGGACCCATGCCGTTCAAACCTGAGTTGTTCAAGAGTCAGCTGTATTTATCATCTCTTCTGTGGATCAGGGATTTGGGAGGGGCTTAACTGGGTGTCTGTGTCTCGGAATCTCTCCTGAGGTTGCAGTCAAGATGTCAAGGAGGGCCGGAAGGCCCACTTCCAAGATGGCTCATTCATGTGACTATTGGCAGAAAGCTTCAGTTTCCTGTTGGCTGTTGGAAAACAGGCTCAGTTCCTTTCACATGGGCACCTCCGTAGGGCTGCCTGAGTGTCTTCACGACATGGCAGCTGGCTTGCTCAAAAATGAGCAATCCAAGGGGGAAAGCAAGGAGTTGCTTCAATGCCTTTTAAATGAAACAGACTTGGAAGCTACACAGTCACTTCTGCCATGTTTGACTTTTTAGAAGCTAGTTACTGAGTTCAGCCCATACTCAAGATAAGAAAAATTAGGCTCTGTCTCTTAGAAGAAAAATTATCAAATAATTTTGGACACATTTTATAATCACTACACTTACCAATGAGGTCCAGGCACCTGTCGGGCACTGTACCGGTTAACTTCCTTGTCAACTTGACAGGGCTAAAGGACGCCAAGAGAGCTGGTAACACATTGTTTCTGGGTGTGTCTCTGACAGCATTTCTGGAAGAGATTAGCATTTGAATCTGTAGACTGAGTAAAGAAGATTGCCCTCTCCAATTCAGGTGGGCATCACCCAATCTGTTGAGGGCCTGAATAGAACAAAAAGGCAGAGGAAGGGCAAATGTGCTCTCTGTTCTCTGCCTGAGCTGGGATATCTATCTTCTCCTGCCTTCGGGTTCTTGGGCCTTCAGACTCAAAGTGTGATTTACACCATCAGCTCCCCTTGTTCTCAGGCCTTCAGGTTTGGATTCAGTCTACAACACCAGCTTTCCTGGGCTTCCAGCTAACAGACCAGCAGATAATGGAAGTCCTTAGCCTCCATAATCACATGAGCCAATCCCTCGTAATTATCTCTTTCTCTATATCCATGTATCTATGTATGTGTGTGTGTATGTATGTATGTATTTTTGTATATCCTACTGGATCTGTTTCTCTGGAGAACCTGACTAATATAGGCCCTATACACTCAAACTTTGGAATCAGATTAGAAACGGGACCCTCATTTCCTGTTCCACATTGACTTTCATGTGCTATCTGCTTTTTATCATAGCAACCACTGAACTCTCAGCTTCACAAAGATATGTCTGTTATAAAAGCAATGTAGCACAATCCAAGGTTGAAATTGTAGGCTACCTGATGATCGTAGTTCATTTAGCAGCCAACAGATGTGCTTCCCTTGAAAGTTTGAAATATGTCATTTGGCCCCTGTGAGTTCACTGCAGCCCCGCCAGACTCCCCCAGTGCACAATTAGACTTAATAACCTTTTTCTCAGAGGTAAAAATTAAGGTTGAATGTATGTTTTAAAAAGGCCTTCTAAACATGTCAATAGTTTCTCTATTTGTATTTCTTTTCTTTTTTTTTTAAGATTTTATTTTTTTATTTGCCAGAGAGAGAGAGAGCAAGAGAGGGAACCCAAGCAGGGGGAGTGGGAGAGGGAAAAGCAGACTTCCCGCTGAGCAGGGAGCCTAATGCGGGGCTCGATCCCAGGACCCCGGGATCATGACCTGAGCCGAAGGCAGACACTTAACCAACTGAGCCACCCAGGCATCCTACTATTTGTATTTCAAACAAATTATAAGAGAAAACTGGGGAGGCTATTTCTAGCCATGGTCTTGAAATAGAATAAAAGTTTTATCTTGTTATGAACGCATGTGGAATGTAAAAGTATTCTATGAGCAGAACATTTTTCCTCTGCCCATTTTAGCCAAATGTCCTCTGGATATGAAGAAAAAGCAGTACAAGAATAGGAAACACAACATTAAAAAAGTTCACTCATAAAAAAAAATCAATATCCAGAAAATAATTCCTTCCTTTTTATTAAACAAATCAAACAAACAAACCACCTTTTAAAAATTCTCCTTTCCTAATATAATGGTATTTTAGTGTTAGCCAAGAGTCTGTGCCAAATGATTACACAGACCATCTCTTTCCTCACTTGTAGGAAGTTAGTCTTCAATAGAAAGCAAGCTCAGGTAATGAAAGGTCTTCCTGTTAATTATAGCAGATAGAAAAACAAAACAAAACAAAAAACATATTTCTCTTTGCCTTTTCCTGAAATCCCACTAAAATAACAAAAAAATTATTGCAGGCATAATCCCACAAAAACAGAGAAGGAAGAGGTGATGACAGCAGATGATTATGGTCCACAGAACACTGGGAGACGGAAAGCTGATAACCTAGTTGTTAATGACATAGGTTTTAGCTTTCTCTGTTTGGCTAAGTACCTGAAGATGAAAATCCCATCGCTAAGCAAGTTGAGTCATGCCACAGAAACTCAGAACATATCCATCAATAAAGGAACCACGGGCTTCTGAAGGCACTAGGTTTGCAAGTAGGGCTGAAAACAATGAGAATTTGTTAAAAGTCTTAATAAGAAGACTGGCATGGCTCTTTAGTCCATGCAGGCACATGACTACTTATCACAGAAGATGGTAGATTCCAGAGCACCTAGGTGGCGCAGTCAGTTAAGCATAGGACTCTTGGTTTCAGCTCAGGTCCTGATCTGAGGGTTGTGAGATCGAGCCCTGCATCAGGCTCCATGCTCAGTGTGGAGTCAGCTTGAGACTCTCTCGCTCTCCCTCTGCCCCTCCTGCTCGTGCTCTCTCTCTCTAAAATAAATAAATCTTAAAAAAAAAAAAAAAAGAGGGCACCTGGGTGGCTCAGTCGTTAAGCGTCTGCCTTCAGCTCAGGTCATGATCCCAGGGTCCTGGGATCGAGTCCCACATCGGGCTCCCTGCTCGGCAGGAAGCCTGCTTCTCGCTCTCCCACTCCCCCTGCTTGTGTTCCTGCTCTCGCTATCTCTCTGTCAAATAAATAAATAAAATCTTTAAAAAAAAAAAAAGGGGGGGGCGCCTGGGTGGCTCAGTTGGTTAAGCGACTGCCTTCGGCTCAGGTCATGATTCTGGCGGCCCGGGATCGAGTCCCACATCAGGCTCCCTGCTCAGCGGGGGGTCTGCTTCCCCTTCTGCCCTCTTCCCTCTCATGCTCTCTGTCTCTCATTCTCTCTGTCTCAAATAAATAAATAAAATCTTTAAAAAAAAAAAAAGGAAGATAGTATATACCTACTGATAACTGAGATGTTGAATGAGTCTAATCTCAGGGAGCTCCCTAGTCCCCTTCCACTCTGGGCCTTGAGAAGGCTGACTTTCAGGATTACACTCCGTCATGTGAAATAGTAGAGAAAGTCTTCTGGGGAAACTGTCTAGCCCTATAGATATGGACAGCCAGGAGTCCCACAGCAAGACTGCCAGCCCAGCTCCTTCCTGACCGCTCCACAATGAAACCATGACACTTGATAAGCTTTCTGTGAACACAGGGCTTCCAACTAGCATTTTAGTGATCCACTCTTTTATTATGAAGTAACTTACATAAAAATTTCCAGATCAAAACAAAGTACTCCTGCGGCTCCTGGCTGGCTCAGTCAGTGGAGCGTGCGACTCTTAATTTCATGGTTGTAGGTTCAAGCCCCATGTTGGGTACAGAGATTACTTAAAATTAGAAAAAAAAAAAGAACAAAGATCTCCTATATCCTTTTTGTTCAAATTTTCCAAACGTCAGCATTTCCTGAATATACATGATCACCAACGTCCTCTTTCTTTCTCTCCCCGCCCGTGTGTGTGTCTGTGTGTGCACACATGCATGTGTGTGTAGGTGCTCATATACTCATTATCATCAGTTGTATTTTGAACCGCAATTAAAAAGCAAGCTTTGGGGGTCCCTGGGTAGCTCAGTCAGTTAAGCATCTGCCTTCAGCTCAGGTCATGATCCCAGAGTCCTGGGATCAAGCCCCTCATCAGGCTCCCTGCTCAGTGGGGAGTCTGCTTCTCCCTCTGCCTCTCACTTGTGCTCTCTCTCTCTTAAATAAATAAATAAGATAAAATAAAATAAAAGTATAAGCTTTACATTCTATTGGATGACCTCACAGTGTATGTCAGGGCCAGATGCAGGTTATGCATCCTTGACAGGAATACCGTGGAAATCATGGCATGATTTTCTCAGTGCATCTCATCAGGGGTTTCAAAGTTAGCAAAAAAACAAAAAATAAACAAACAAAATGAAACAAAACAAAAGGCAAGTACTAAGTATGAGAAATTTCTAAAAAGTACAGGAAAAAAAAATGAAGCCAGAGTTTACTATTGTAAAGAACTAGAAGGAGTCTGAGACTTTACCCTACTTGCAAGCCAACAAATTGGCCTGCCAGAGTTCCATGGATGCTGGCAAATGACTGGAGACTCCTGAACCAGAAGCGAAGAATTTTATTACTCACAGAATAGAAAGCAGTGTGAACCTCACAGTTGCTCTGACTCCCCTTGCCCTCCATGTCCCATGGGGGTGACAAAGAACGGCCCAGGTGGATACTTCACAAGCTGTGGAACTGTATCACAGCTGAGGACCCCTGAGCTTAGGGAACCCCAGTCTTTTATGATGGGCTGAAGGCAAGCCTGCACGACCTTCGCCTCAGAGGGAGACATCATCTTCAACATACTGGACAGTAAACAAACCTGTCCCCTGCCCTGGAGGGAGACACCATCACTGTCTTCCAAAGCTGCTGACTATACATATTCTTGAAATGGTAGTCTGGAACAAAGCTGTTACTGTCTCTAATCATAAAATGTGCAGAAATGCAAAAAAGCCATGGGGAATTGTATCCCATCCACTATGGGACCTACTTCCAAAAATAACTGCATAGCCATAATAGAGTAAACTCTAGATATTGACCAAAAATTATGACTTAACTATATTGGGAATGGGGAAGAATGGGAAGAGTGAGTTGAGAAAGGTGGGATCACATAAAAGACAGTAAATCCTAACATTCTATAGTAGGAAATGATTAGATAAAATCTAAACTAGCAAATCAAGAAAGAGAAGTAAAAGTGTATTATTTTTTAAAAAGGAGAATGAAGTGTTGTATGGGGGTATTACCTCTAAGACATATTTCTCCTGTTAACTATCAGGAGCCCATCTATGACAAAAAATATGGATGGGAGGGCACCTGGGTGGCTCAGTTGGTTGGGCGACTGCCTTCGGCTCAGGTCATGATCCTGGAGTCTCTGGATCGAGTCCCGCATCGGGCTCCCTGCTCAGTGGGGAGCCTGCTTCTCCCTCTAACCCTCCCCCCTCTCATGTACTCTCTCTCTCTCATTCTCACTCTCTCAAATAAATAAATAAATCTTTAAAAAAATATATATGGATGGGAGCAGGGGTGGGTGAAGGTAGAAAAAAGGTAGTATTGGGATTTTATAAAAAGCCAAGTGTTGTCTCATTTAATCTCTTCTTCCATGTATAGGTTTACTGCACTTAAAAAAAACAAAATCAGGGGCACCTGGGTGGCTCAGCTGATTAAGCATCTGACTCTTGATTTTAGCTCAGGTCATGGTCTCAGGGTCTTGAGATCCAGCCCCCTCTTGGGCTCTGCACTGGGCATGGAGACTGCTTAAGATTCTCTCTGCCTCTTCCCCCCTCCCCCTACTGCTCACTTGCTCTCTCTCTCAAAAATAAATAAAAAGGAGAAGGAAGTTACTATTAAAAAAAAAAAAGTTATGAAAGTATATATAGCAGAAAGTAGGAGTGCTCATGCCCGTTAATAGGAGGGAATGAATCAAGAAAGAGGAAGGCAGGGCACCTGGGTGGCTCAGTTGGCTGAGTGTCCAACTCTTGATTTTGGCTCAGGTCATGATCTCGTGGTCATGAGATTGAGTCCTACATTGGGGGGGGGGTGGTGTCCCTGCTCAGTAGGGAGTCTGCTTCTTTCCTTCCTCTCCCTCTTCCCCTCCTCCCACTTGCATGCACATTCTCTCTCTTTCAAATAAATAAATAAATAAATAAATCTTTAAAAAAAAAAAAAGGAAAAAGAAAGAGGAAGGCATAATGCAAGAAAAGGAGATCAATATAGAAAGGGCTGAGGGACTCCACCAGATGACATAAATAGGGATCCCAGAATGACAGCTATGCAATGGGCATAGACAACCAGTTCCAACTAGAGTAGTCAAAAGGACTGGGGGGGCGCCTGGGTGGCTCAGTCGTTAAGCGTCTGCCTTCGGCTCAGGTCATGATCCCAGGGTCCTGGGATCGAGCCCCGCATCGGGCTCCCTGCTCCGTGGGAAGCCTGCTTCTCCCTCTCCCACTCCCCCTGCTTGTGTTCCCTCTCTCACTGTGTCTCTCTCTGTCAAATAAGTAAATAAAAAAAAACCTTTAAAAAAAAAAGGACTGGGAAGAAATTTCCCTAGGTACAATAAAATGGCTAGAAAATGCCCTAATAGCTGGCAAAGACTTTGTGTTGAATCGGGTGTTTCTGAGGTGGGGTATGATTATTTATTACCTCAGACCAGCAGGCATAAACAGGCTGATGGTCATTTAGTACAAACAAAAGAATATGCATGAAAGAAAAAGTAATCGTAATTTACTACATGGCAAACCTGTGCATATTCCCTATAATAATATGAACACTGAATACTAACCCAAACAAAATGATAAAATAACCAGAGTGGAAAGATGGGTGTGTGGATGAGGGTACACAGGTGTGGTGGGAATGAGGGAGAAAGAGAACTAAATACTCACTTTCTACAGTGAGAACCTGATAGATAATGCATAAAACTGAAAAATCAAGAAGTAGCCAAATAAACATGTCATCTAGAGCTGTAAAGGTAAACATAAAATTCAGTGGCTAAATAATTGGTGAATGTAGTTTCCTTGGGGAAAAGAAGATGGGCAGAAATGACAAAGAATTGGTGTTTTTCGTTATTATTTGCCTCCTGAAGTTTTATACATTTATGTCTTTGATGTAAGTAAAATTTGTGTTTTTTTGGTTTTTTTTAAGAAATAAGAGAAAGTTGAGGGACGCCTGGGTGGCTCAGTCGGTTAAGCAGCTGCCTTTGGCTCAGGTCATGATCCCAGGGTCCTGGGATCAAACCCTGAACCGGGCTCCTTGCTCAGCAGGGAGCCTGCTTCTCCCTCTGCCTGCCACTCCCCCTGCTTGTGCTCTCTCTCTCTGACAAATAATAAATAAAATCTTTAAAAAAAAAAAAGAAATAAGGGAAAGTTGGAAGAGAGGAAGAAGGGAGAGAGCAACATGTCTACTTTTCATCTGGTATAACTGAAAATATTAATAGAAATGTCAAATCCAAACTGATAGGATTTCCCAAAGTATACTTATTTTGTCTTGGTAGGTTGCAGGTAAAGGGACAGGCAACCCCTAAAAAAGAAAGAATACTCCTTAATATTTACAGGAATAGGGAAATGAGGGCAAACTCAGAGGATGTTCTGACATGCCTTGGAAATACATGTTCAGGAAGGGGTTATTCACAGTATGTTTCCAAAGCCATGACCAGTGGGTTTTTTATTTTCTTAGCGGAGTTTTCAGTTACGAGCAGATGTTATTGAGCAATCTGGAAACAGAAATTGTGAAAATAAAGGGGGAAAAAAAAGTCTACCCACACCTTTTCTTCCATTACTATGTTCTTGTGGTTGCCACTACTTCACTTTAACAAATATTGGCTTTTATCAAGACAACAACTGCCCGATTATAATTTGAATTTCAGGCATATTAACCAACATATTCTGATTCGAACCAAAGAAAATGTGGTGTAGATGACACCTTGTCATCACTGACTTAGCTCCCTCAGGAGCTCAGGGAAAGGCCATGTTTTCATTGTTACCAATGATGCATTTTATGCCCTGTATGGAGGCTATTATCAGAGGCTGCTTCCTCGTGGATGCATATTCCTGGGGCCCCAAAACCTTCTTGTTATAGATACACACTTTCTCAACTTCTCCAAGTGCATTTAACTTATAAAGCCATGAAAAACTGATAGGTGCAATGAAACGCAATGGGCACCAATTCCTAATAAGGATGTCTATAGCACTATTTTTAATAGGATTTCATTATAAAACTCTTAACTCTTTAAAACTCTTAACTAATTCAACTCAAATCCTTGAACTCGAAACTAGGAAAACAACCTAACTTAATGTCAACTGCTGTAGGCTATGAGCCCCTCCGAGAGCCAACCCCTGCTTCTATTAGCACAGTGGAACCAACACAGTAGGACAGGAAAAGGATAGACTAGAACTGACTCATTCCATAAGTATCTAACTATTTTTGAGATATTTAACCATTTTGAACCTAGTCTCTTTATAGGGAAAATAAAGAAGGTAAGGCCTTCTTTACATAGGCTCTACCATAAGAAGTACTTTCTTAAGGAAGACATTCATCAAATACAAGTGTTCCCTTTCCTCTAATTTCTTGAAGAATGGGAAAAGAGTATGCAGGCTTCATGCCTACTTTTCCTTTTACATGAGAAGGTTCCACACTCCCTCCTCTTATTCGGGATTCAAGAAGGAAATGAAGAAATTAGCCTATGAAAGACCTCCTTGTGAGCTTGTATTCAATTCTTGTTAGAGGATTTGGAAAATCAGATCAACCCCCTGGGTTCTGCTCTTTTACTCTTGAGTCTGGACTTCCTTAAATCATTGACAGAGATTTTTTTTTCTAGTGACATTGTCAAATCAAAGGCTAGCCGGGGCCAGCTGGATTGCCCCCTTGAGAAAGGGTCTCTTAATAAAGATGGCTTGATAACGTAACTCACTGTCATCCCTTTTCAGGAAGTTAGGAGGAAAGGTAGTGGAGAAAAAGCCCAAACCATAAGAAACACAGAAAGAGGTGGGGATAAAAAATCTTTCGTAAGTTAGCAGCTTATAATGAGGAATTCCTCATCTTTTCTCCTTGGGTATCATCTATAATATGATCTTATGTTTGGATCTTATGTTTGTGTGAAATACACAAAAATCTTAGGAACTGGAAAAATATTAGAGATCCTTAAAATAGATAACCGCAATGTGCAGATGTAGAAGTTGTTCACAGAGGCCAGAGCCTTGACCATTAATTAGTAATGGATCCCATTTCTATCCATGCACTTCTTTAGTTCATGTATACAAGTGCATATAAAAACTGTTTTTTTGCGTGTTGTACAGTTATGTCACTGCATTGTTGTGCTATTTAGGAATTAGCTAATAGGCTTTAGATTTATTTTAAGGAACTCTCAGCAAAATCATACTTTCTATTTAGGTGAGAGAGTGTTTTGTTTTTCTTAAAGATTTATTTATTTATTTGTCAGAGAGAGAAAGAGAAAGCACAAGCAGGGGGAGCAGCAGAGGGAGAGGGAGAAGCAGGCTCCCTGCTGAGCAAGGAGCCCGATGCAGGGCTCGATCCCAGCACCCTGGGATCATGACCCGAGCTGAAGACAGATGCCCAACTGACTGAGCCATCCAGGCGTCCCCAGGTGAGACAGTTTAAGGGGTGAGTATAAAATGAAAAGCTAGGCATTTTGAGAATCCAAATAGAAAATAAGGAAATTGTCTGCCACCTTGTTGCTAACTCTAGAAATAAAAATGAGACTGTTTCCTCCCTCCTTCATATTGTTCTTGGGTTCTTCTCTGAATGCAAAAATGTCAAAGATATCTTGCTAAAACCCAGGAAGTTGCTATGCAACCTACATATGAAATTATTTCTCTCTACCTTTAATCCTGAGGATCTATAATTCTGCTGTTTAAGAAAGAAACATGTTGTGTCAGAAAGAAGGAGACTATAACGGTAGACATCTGAATCAATTGTCAATCTAGTTTTCTAACTTGTCATTGCTCCTTAGATACTGTGTGAAGAAATCTCAGAAATGAAACTGATTTACCATAAAATGTGCCTATTTTCCATTAAATCTTGCTTGTGGCTTCACTGACGCACTGAACTTACCAACATTTCAGGGGTTGGCCCTGCAGGGCCACCTCTTGGTCTTGTTAGTCCAGAAAATGAACCGTGAATAAGAGAGGCCTTGGGGGAAGAGATTTTATTCACGTCAGTTATTTTGCACATTGCTGAAACTAGCGATGTTAGCAGTTCCTTGAAGATAGCAGCATTAGTCAGACCCTTGGGGGCAACAGTGGGATATGGAACTTTCCCTGGCACATGCTTGACAGAAACATGTCAGTTGAGACAGGCATAGGGCCGGACATAAGAAATCTGTTTTTGGAGCTTTAGTGGAATGGGTGAAGGCATTAGAAACGTTCTTTCATATCCCCAGTTAAAATTCCAGAGCTGCTACGTACCCACTGTATGACTTTGTTGGAGTCATTTAACCTTCAAAATTCACTTCCTTGGGGAGCCTGGGTGCCATGGTTGGTTAAGCATCTGACTCTTAGTTTCAGCTCAGGTTGTGATCTCAGGTTCAGGAGACTGAGCCCCGTGTTGGGCTCCATGCTGAGCGCAGTGTCTGCTTGAGACTCTCTACCTCTGCCCCATGCCCTGCCCCCCACTCCCCTCCCTCTCTCACAAATAAATAAATCTTTTTTTTAAAAATTCACTTTTGTGGCGCCTGGGTGGCTAGTCGTTAAGTGCCGGCCTTCAGTTCAGGTCATGATCCCAGGGTCCTGGGATTGAGCCCTGCATTGGGCTCCCTGCTCAGTGGGAAGCCTGCTTCTCCCTCCCCCTCCCCCTGCTTGTGTTCCCTCTCTTGCTATCTCTCTCTGTCAAATAAATAAATAAAATCTTTAAAAAAAAATTCACTTTCACTTTCTTCATATATAGAATGCGTGTGATATGACTAACTCAAGGTGTTATTACTGGAATAAATAACATATGGAAGGTACTCATCCCAGATGTGATCATCAGTATGTACACATAAATGCCAGCAATCTTAATGACTATGATCCTGATGATTAGTATTTTAATCCAGGCACTGCCATTATCAGCTGTATATCCTTGGGAGAAGAATTCTGAGTTTCAATTTTTTCCACTGGAAAATAAGGAGAATAATATTTACCTTGCAAGGCTGTTCTGAGGACCAGAAATGGTGTGTGGAAAGTACCCAGTCACAGTATCTAGATTAGCACAAGTAGATTCTTGATAATTTGCTGTTCTCATTGTTTTCACTGCCACCTAGTATTTACATAACAATCTGTTTATGCTTGGAAGAAGTCATGTTTGATATTAAGGTTGACTCTTCCTGATATGAGAAATGTATACAGCAGTCCATCTGATAAATGCTTACTTAAGAGATAGACAAGATTTCTGTTTCATATATGCCTGTTCGACCTCCCTTAGGCATAACTCCTCAAAAGGTTGTGGCTGAAAGTCAAACCAGTATCCTCTAATATGAGTAGGGCTTATCAGAGCCACGGGAAAGGGACACACAAAAAACTCCTCAACTTATGGAGATAATGCACTTTCAGCAATTTTGTCAAGGCAGAGAACACAACCAGGATTAAAGTGTATAGGGAACATGTTATTCCTTCTGGCCTCGACTTCCTGAGTGTCTACCGTCACATGCTGTTTTATCTGTCGAAGAAAAATGGGCTTTATCGAAGTAGCATTCTGGATTTCTTAGTCATCTACCCTGCACACCAGATACCAGAATCTTGAGTCAGTTATTAATTGGATCCACATAGCGATAGCATACCTTTTAAACCATGCCAAAATGCATTATTTTCAATTAAAAAAAAAAAAGAAGAGGGCAGTTGAGAATATAGAGCTCAAAATATGGAAGAATAACATGTAGCTTCTTTTGAAGTCCTAAGTTCCCTTTCTTTTTGGCTTTGGGGCACCAGTCCCCCTCCCTACTTCTTCCTATTAATTTAACCCTCCTTGGCAGCTGTTACTTAATGATTCCTCCACAAGAATTGAAGTTGTCCTTCTGGAGATCTCTTCAAGGAGCCTAAATGCCCTACTCCTGAATTGGGTGATTTTTTTCCTCACAGACATATGTTTCTAAATAAGATTTGTGAATTAGTTGATAAAGTTGAAACTCCCCTTCAGGGAAGTTAGGCCTCTTTTACCAACTGTTCTAAGATATATTGGTGGTTGTCTTAGCCTGTGTTTCCTCCCAAAAAAGAAGAGCCTGTGACAAGGTGAAAGTAATCTGGGGGCAGCAATCCTAAGGAATAAGAGTAAGGGTCTTGGTAGAGTACAACCAGGAAAAGAAAGATAAAACAAGGGTCTATTATCCCACTGGTCATTATTGGGCAAGTGGACCTTGATCCTACTGGAGACTCTGAGATGCCGTGTAGAATATAAGTCAGAGTTGTTCACCTGGGGATGAAAGAAAGAGTAGATGATTTGTCCAGTCGCCCATCCTCCACTGGTCAAGGGTTGCCCATTGAGATGTTAGAATTTTCTCCCTTTTGGTTTCGTCCATGCAGCAGAATGGCTGAACAGGTTCCCACAGGCATCTCCCCAGAGCTGTGACAAAGAGGCCAGGACAGAAAGCAACAGCTTCACAGTGCAGTTAAGATGAGGCACAGTCTAGTTTCACCTGCCACTGCTGGTGGCCATAGCAATGACTGAGGTAAAAAGATCTACTTGATGGTAATATAAATCAGGGCACAGAGGTGACCTAATTGCTTATGTTACTACAATGGCGTGATTCACATTAGTAAGATTCTCTTCAATATTTTATCAACTCTCACAAACTATAACCAAAACCTCATCACTTCCATTCCAAAGCCCGAACCCTGTTTTGATGAGAGATACCGTTCTTTCAGTAGTTAATGTGTATTTTTAAAACTTCCTGTGGATCCACCTTATTTTCAAATTATACATTTTAAAAGTGAATTGGCGCGAGCCAAGCTACTCATGCTGTTTGACAAAGTCCAAGTATGGGGGACGATCCTGAAAACAGGAGACTCCACAGCTGGCTCCTGCTATTCTCTTTCATTTTGTTTATGGCAATCTTTATAATTGTGGGAATATTTCTGGGGTTTCATGATAAAGTGACTACTCATCTTAGTTACGCCTATCTAAGCAATCATAATGAAACTAATTCCACGAAGAATTAGTTTCTATAGAACAAAATAACAAGACGGTCATGCTCTGTCTAGCACCTTTCTCTTTGCGTACTGTTTTTTAGTTTTAGCGAAAGCCAATAAGCAGAAATCAATAAAGGTCATGTTAATCATTACAAAGGAAAAATGAAAGAAGGCTATGGCTGTAATCCAGAAAATTATCTAAGATTTGGAAAAACAAAAATATCCTAACATATAAATGAAGTTCCTCCGAGGCTGTCAGGAGGAGATGCTTGCAACCTGACCCTGTGTCTGTGTCTCCTCATTCGCCGACGCCGTCCTTTCCTACGAGAGACCCACCCTGGCTGGAGCTGGACTCCGGCAGTGAATATTTAAAAACATTCATTGAACAGTTTTTAAGCAAGATCTTTTTGAAGACAGGCAGAATACAAAAAGAACAAAACATAGTATCTTCCCCCAGGGAGTTTATAAACTACTCGGGAGACAGGATAAGACAGATAATTTTAAAGGTTGAATGAAGCTAATAGAGGGAGTAGAAGCAATACTGAATATATGCTAAATTTGTAGCAATTACTCAGCAGATACTAATCAATGCTACGGATTTCTACCCAGACATTTAGAAACATGATAGACTGATCTGACAGGGAAAGAAACAAACATGGATACAAACACATAGAAATGATGGACAGGGGTGCCTGGGTGGCTCAGTTGGTTAAGAGTCTAACTCATGATTTCACCTCAGGTCATGATCTCATGGGTCATGAGATGGAGCCCCAGGTTGGGCTTCACACTCAGCAGGGAGTCTACTTAAGATTCTCTCTCTCCCTCTTTCTCTGCCCCTCCCCCACTTGTATTCACATTCTCTCTCTCAAATATATAAATAAATCTTAAAAAAAAAATGGACAAAATAAAATTAATTTGGTTTAAATAGTTCTGCTCCAAAGAAGAAAAGAGCTATTTCCAGAAGCCAAAATTAAAAACCGCCTTGGAATCTAGAGCTGAGGTTTTAATACCACTGAGATAATAGAGGCTGTGGCTTCATGTGGGTTAGAGGTAGAGGAGCTAGGAGCGAGTCTCAAAATAGTAGAACCACAAAGAGCTTCCTGGTTTATGAAAAAATGAATCTAGAAAAATTATCCAAGTTACCAAAGTAACAGGAAAAATCCTGCCATATAGATGCAAATTTAAACCACTTGCATAGCGCAAAATTTACAGCCAAGAAATTAATATTAACTCGTACAGACCATTGTAATAGCTAGGGTTCTTTCAGTGGAAAACTCAAAACTGATCTTTTACATTTACAACCTAGGAATCACAGAGGCCCTCCACAAAATTCTTCACTGCAAATTGGTCTCCATAAAAAATTACAATGTTCATGAAGAAATGAACTACCATGATGAGAATTAGCAGATGCAGTATACAGAAAAACTGATCACTCTGAAAAACATAAGTGATTAAACAATTTGAAAGCAACTCTAAAGTAAGTTTGTTTGTATCTGTGAGCTTTTGCTGCATAACAAAGCTCCCAACTGAAATGGCTTAAAACAACAACCATCTCAAATTTTTTGATATTATTTTTTATTCAATTTATATAAACTATTAAAAAAAAACTAAAACAGTTCACCCATTTCTCCCACCCTCACTCCCTCACCTTTGGCAACAACCAATCTGTTCTCTGTTTCTATGAACTTGATTGATTTCCTTTATTTATTTCTTAATTTTTTGATTCCACATATAAGAGAGCTTTCACAGCATTTGTCTTTCTTTGGCATATGATCCTTTTAATGTATTGTTCAATTTGGTTTGGTAATATTGTGTTGAGAATCTTTGCATCTATGTTCATTAGGGATATTGGCCTGTAGTTTTCTTTTCTCTTTTTTTTTTTTTTAAGATTTTTATTTATTTGAGAGAGAGAGAGCATGCAAGGCAGGGAAGGGCAGAGAAAGAGAGAAACTTAAGTAGACTCCCCACTGAGTGCAGAGCCCCACATGGGGCTCAATCTCATGACCCTGAGACCACCACCTGAGTCGAAACCAAGAGTCAGACACTTAACTGACTGCACCACCCAGGCACCCCATTGGCCTGTAATTTTCTTTTCTTGTGGCACCCTTGTCTGGTCTTGGTATCAGGATAATGCTGGCCACATAAAATAAGTTTGGAAGAGTTCTCTCCTCTTCTATTTTTTGAAAGAGTCTGAGAAAAATTGATACTAATTCTTCTTTAAATGTTTGGTAGAATTCACCAGTAAAGCTGTCTGGTCCTGAACTTTTGTTTGTTGAGAGGTTTTGGATTATGGATTCAATGTCCTTATTAGTAATTGGTCTGTTCAGATTTTCTATTTCATGATGATTCTTTTTTGGAAAGTTGTATGTTTCTAGGAATTTGTTCATTTCTTCCAGATTGTCCAATTTGTAAGTATATAATTGTTTATAGTAGTATCTTATGATTCTTTGTATTTCTGTGGTATCAGTTGTAACATCTCCTTTTTCATTTCTGATTTTATTTATTTGAGTTCTCTTTTTTTTTTTAATGAAACTGTAGAGCAATGTAGAGCAATACTCATACAGTGATGGTGGGGGGGTGTAAATTGGTATAACTACTCTGGAAACTAGTTCATTATTTTCCTTAAATGAAGGTATATATTCCCTATGAATAGAAATTCAAATACTAGATAATACCAAACAAATGCATGTCACATACACAAAGAAACAAATCTAAGAATGTCCACAGCATTATTTTTAATAACCCCAATATTGAAATAATTCATATTTCAATCAATGGAGAAAGAATAAATAAATTCATATGTAGGATGGAGAACCATATAGCAACAAATTTTTTTAAACTACAAATACAATAATAAAGCCTAGATGAATGTCAAGAACATAACGAGTAGAAGATGACAGACATGAAATATATAGTTAACAATTCCATTTATACTGAGTTAAAAAAAAGTCAAAATTAAAGTACATTGTTTGGGGATGCATGCATGCATGCATGCTTTGGTGGGAAAATTATAAACAAACATAAGGAAAATGTTACCATAAGCTAGTAGTTTCCTTCATTGAACGAGAAAGTACTGTTTAGGAGGAAGCATTAGCAGACCTTCTAGGTTCTAGAAATGTCTTACTTCATGACCTTGCTGGGGGTTTCATGAGCATTTACTTAATGATAATTACACTGTACAATTTTACTTTCTGCACATCCCCATATGCATGTTATAACTCAAAATAAAATTAAAAAAAAAAATAACAAAGGGATTTCATTATCTCATCTGACAAGAAAGCCATAGGTAAGCAGTGTACCACTCAACATTATGATACCACTGCTTTCTTGGATCAGTGTCACACGCATTACTTCAGGCCCTCCAAAAGTAGACGCCAAGGTGGGACTGAACATGCAAGAGATGTATTGGAGACACCGACCAGAGAAGAAATGGTAGGGAGATAAAGGAGTTGGAGCAAGCCCTCAGGCCACAATGCAGGTCTGTGTGAAAGAGAGAGGAAATGAAGAATTGGATAAGTAAAGTCTCAGGACTGCAGGACCATTCTGAGAAGCTTTGGCTAGGCCAATGGGGAGTCCTCAAACCAAAGTTTCCCTGCAGGGGAAAACGTGCTTCTTGCAGGAATTACGTGCCTTCGTGTCCTTGCCATGCTCAGTCATGTGCTGAGAGCAACTGGTGGAAAGTGTGGCCTTTGGGAAAATGTAACGATAGATTGAGGGGTCAGTATCTGGGGCTATCCACCAATTACACATCTCACAGCAGGAGATCTGAGCAGTACGTTTCCATGGCTGCTGCATCTACTAAAGGTAATATAAACTGTGAAAATTCCAACATGGCAGTGCAAATAAATAAGACTCTAAAATAATTTGAATTGCAAAATCACTAACTTATGATGTTCATATAAATAATTAATATACTAATAAAGTTTTATGATCACTCTGATCAGTAAATCCTCCAATATTTATGAAATGCTATAGAGTGCTATTATTCTACATTAAAGACTAGGGAAACAAGATTTCATATCCACTGAGGTCTACCTGAGAGTAACAGCTAATAAACTAGGCAATTTCAATTCCTAAAGCTCTAAGAAGCCTGTTGAGCACTTCTGATAAAGTATTTGGCTTTATGAAACTAATATTACACTGTATGTTAACTAACTGGAATTTAAATAAAAACTAAAAAAACAAAAAATGAAAAACTAAAAACAAACAAACAAAAAGTACCTGGCTTTATCTTTTAACACTGATTAGCAAGATGATAGAGAAAATTCTAGCAAGTGGGGATGTGTTAGTCTTTATTGGTGCCCGGGCCTAGAGTCTCAACTGTCTACAGAAATGCGAGTATTAATTAAGGGCAGTTAATTTGAGTATGCCAGACTGTAACAGAAGGTAAACAAGCTACCAACCCAATTCCATGTGATTTAATGGTGATGTTCTTAGAATGTGAAGAAAATAAGTAGTTCTAACAATGCTTCCAGGTGTTCCTATCCCCTTTACTAGAAGCAAAGGAGAAAAAGGCAGGCATTCACATCTACCACTTACAAGGTTTCTCTGAAATCTTTTATCCTCTCATGGTGTTTTTAATACCATAATTGTGCTGTTTAGAATTCACATTTAAGAGTAGATTAAAAGCTGTCAACACTTAAAGGAAGTCAATAGTGGAGGAAATTGGGAGAACTGGTATGTGTTTGCTGGTGGCCTGGTGATTCCCTATTCATATTCACAGAAATATACTAATCCTTGAGTTATTGCATGGTTTAACAGAGGAAATGTTCTTCCCTCAACATTGAACTCCCCAAAAGCTTGGTGAAATAAAAAGATGAAGATTAATTGGAAATTAGGTCAGAGGTACTTTATCATATTATTAAGTAAATATGCTGCTGCCGCTTATTTCCTGTAATGGTTCTAAATCCCTTAAGCTCATTTTCTGAGGTAATGGAGATGTTACCATTTTAAGATGTAAAATGTTACCTGTGTTGTAAATAAAATGGTAGCACTTCCCTTTCCAAGTAAATGAAGTGAAAAATCAAACCACTGAATTTGTAAGCAAATGAAGCAAGTCAGGATTCTTGTCCCATTAGGGAGAGGATGAGTTCATTTTCAGGTATTTTATTAGCAGGAACTGCTTTTTCATAACTCTAAGTATGGGAAGAAGGACGTGCATAGATGTTGGAAACCTGAAAGGGCAGCTCTTGATTGGATGAGGTATCCCACCTCCTGCTGTGGAACATGAAGGAAATTGATCCATCTCTCCGCGCCATCATCTTCACTCCCACCCAGGCAGTCATGACACAAGCAAGTGACTCAGTCAGGTTCAGGCAAACTGATACTCTTGCTCAAGACTTTGAATTTTGAATAACACAAAGAAAACAGGACAGTCCGAATCTGTTCTCAGTTACAGTAGTTGTGACAGTGTTTATAGCAGAACCACAGCTTCCTAACCTAATGTCTGTTGTGCTGCTTTCCTTTGACCCTATAGAACTGCTTATTGCCCTGCTTCTGGTCATTTTGCCAAACTTTTCCTACAGTTTCTCACGGATTGTTGGAGCACTCAACATCCTTCTAACAAGATTTCTTTTTGCTCAGGATTACTACAAAAGGAGTTTGGCAATAAAAGGCAACCTAACTGATAACACCAGCCAAGCAGGCAAAACTCTGCAAAAATTCTAATCCTAGCAGGGATCAGGGAGCTAAGGAATATGAGGTAAAAGTTCAGTCACAGAGGTAAGGGAAAATAAAGGTCAGTGGGCAAATTGCTGGGGGCTCTCCTCAGGCAGCTAAAGACTAACCCTTCAACAGCTCGGCTCAGTCCCTTGCCTTCAGTTGGTGAGAATGGGGACCTCTGTGTACCCCCTGCTCTGGTAAAGTGCATCTCAGGAGATGGCTGCTACTGAATATGCTAGCACTAAGCTGGCAGGCGCCAGTCTCCCTGAGAACAGAACCACAGCAAGCAGGGACTGAGAGGTTGTAAATGCAGGGAACACACGTGGATCTGACTAATCAGTGGTTAAAAACTCTAGAACAGGCAAAACTTAGTAACATCAAGAGTATCCATGGAAGGGTCCTTCTACACTAAGTGGGGCAGTGCTCCTTCCTTGGTGACAGAGGCAGATCTTGGAAAGATAAGGGGAAAGGGAAGCAAGGCTGGAGATAAGAAGGTGAGGCAAGTTAAACTGGTAGCTTTTATTTTCTATTTTCTATATGAAACAGGAAGCTAGGATATCTGCTGAGAAGGAGGGAAAGAATGGATAGAGGTTTGAAGAGTAGGTAAAAGTTTTGAATGATCAGTATCAGGGAAAAGTAGGAATAAAAGAACACTGAATGGTACTTGGGTCCAGATGAATTGAAAATAACACACTTAAATGGGTTCAAGCTAATGATGTGTTTTTCTCTAGTAACACCTCACCCAGAAGTACTAGCTGTAAAAATAAACGTCAGATCACTCAAGAGCTAAGGACTATTGAAAGTTAGTAAAAAGCCAAAGGAGTAGAGAAGGGAGGTGTTGATAAGAGGAATGGGATTAACATAACATAATAATAAATAAAAAAAAAGAGGATAATAGGAATGTGGTAACATAGGTTCTGGGCTAGTTTAGGGAGGGAAGTGAAACTAGGAAGGCACTGAACGAATGAGAGACAAGAAAGCAAGCCAGAGCTGGGAGGGTGTGATAAGGTTCAACAAACAAACCAACAAGCAAACAAACAAGCAAGCAAACAAACAAACAGGTTTAGGATAGGTGGGAAAAGTGACAGGGATAGGGCTTTGTGCTCATAAAATGGAATAGATTTTAAAGATAATGTGACTTTGGAAATGAGGGCTGAGGAGAAATGGATAAAGGTCATTAAGGTAGGAGCTCACTGTCCCTGACATAAGGACACTGGACATGACATTCCAAGGATACTGAAGTTACCAAGGGAAATGGCGGGATTTGAGTGAAGAAGACATGCATCAGTCAGGTGTCAGTCTTCTAAGTGGGTATAGGCAATGACCTAAGACTCAAGGGGATGACTGAGAAGAAAGCAGAAGAGCTGACATGGATGATTCTAAAAGGAGGGGTGACCTAACACAATGAAGTAGATATGCATATATATTTAAACCCTTTTAGTTTAAAGAAATGTTTTAATGATCTTAACTGGAAAGCCAGAGGTCAAATGGGTTTCAAGGCTGAATGGGTTTCAAAGGCTCACTCATGACATCCAGACCTTGGTTCTTTCTGTTTTTGTTCTCAGCCCAGAGCTTTAACCTAACTTAACTTTGAAGTCTGAAGATGGTTTCCAGTACCAATCAGAGCTAAGTGCTTTCTGCTCACATCAGGAGATAGACTGGTGACTCATCAGCACTTTTAAAAAGAGGACAGAACTTTCCAAAATGCCTCCAGGAAACCTCTTCTTGTATCTCACTGACTTTACCAATTTTTAAACCAATCACCAGCAAGAGAAGAAAGAACTTCCTCTAGATAAGACATGCCCAACTCCCCTTATTGCACTGTTACCTCTCAGAGTAAGAGCAGTTCTTGTTTTTTTAAGATTTTATTTATTCATTTGAGACAGAGAGATACAGAGAGAGAGAGAGAGCATGAGCAGGGGGAGAGGCAGAGGGAGAGGGAGAAGCAGACTACCCGCTGAGCCGGGAGCCCGATGCAGGGCTCGATCCCAGGACCCAGAGATCATGACTCGAGCTGAAGGCAGACGCTTAACCATCTGAGCCACCCAGGCGCCCCGAGTAAGGGCAGTTCTTGAGGAGCCCTCCTTAGTCTCCATTACTCAGGTACATCTGTGACAACAGGTTTCCTCAGCTTCTTCCCTTAATGTGGTAGGTCTAGAAGGGGTAACAGATAACTTCGATTCCCTGAATAAACCAAACTTTGACTTTCTATTAAATAATCAAGGCTACGTTGGTATCAGCTGACACACTATTCAATTCATAACATTTGCATAGGCACACACCTCCCACAACGGCAGATGAAGGTAAGTGTCACAAGCACACCGCACTCTGACAGCTGTAGCAACAAGCTACAGCGCAGTGCGCCCACCTCGTGGTCTCGTGCTGAGACGCCAGGACCCCTTCTTACACTCTTTCCACTAAGACTACGGAGATTCTCCTCCAGCTCTGCATCCTAAAGGTCATGTTCCTCCAGAGTTTGGCCTCTACCTCCCACATGCTGATCCTGGAGACCATGAATGGGGGAAGTGGTAGAAAGTCCTACAGACACCTGCAGCAGGCACGAGGCCCTGCGGGGGGAGAGACAGGTGAGCGGGCCATGCCATGCCAACAGAAAGGCAAGACTTAGAGCATCCTGCCTGAAAACACTCCGTGGCTCCCACAGAGAACACTGTCCCACCTTTCACAACTGCGCAAAGACTTTGCCTGCAGGCACAGCCAATCGTCCGGCTTCGTTGCCCACCGTGACATTGCTGAACACGCCCTTTCATCTCTATGCTTTTGAAGATTCTTTGTTCTCTACCAAGAATTCCTTCCTCTACTTTGATAGTTAATTGTCCATCATTTATTATTGATATAGTTCACTATATTAACATACCTAGCTAAACTCCACAACAGCCAAATCGCTGATGTTTGGAAAGAAAAGTCCAGCCAGTATTTTCTGACTTTCTTATCTTGGTATTTTATTTTATTCTTTTAAGGATTTTATTTATTTATTTATTTATTTATTTATTTATTTATTTATTTATTTATGAGAGGTGGGGAGGGGGAGAAGGAGAGGGAGAGGGAGAGGATCTCAAGCAGATCTCCCACTGAGTGCAGAGCCTGATAGGGACTTAGGACTCGATCTCACGACCCTGAGATCATGACCTGAGCCCAAATCAAGAGTTGGTGGCTTAACCGACTGAGCTACCCAGGCGCCCCTCTTATCCTGGTAGTTAAAAAATTGTTGAGTTGTTATGCACATCTTTGTGAATAAATTGCTGGATTATTCACTTTCAGCCAGGGGTTTCGTGTCCTGCAGACACAGCTTTAGCTCTATGTAGATGCCTGGCACAGAGACGTGGCTCTAAATGAGGTAAAGTAAAGCAAACCAGTAGGGCAGGATGAAGTGTCAAAACTGATGGCCGAGTACATTTTAAAAATGTGTAGGCAGTTTTCCTGGAGGGCAAACCCACTGGGTGGCTTGTTTTGAAAATAACAGCATTCCCTTCTTACATAATTATTCTTGTATGTAAAACATACATAAAACCACTGCATTAGGAAAAGTAGTCACTGTGTTTACTCTGTTCTGCTAATTAAACAGAAATGTTTTTTTTTCCTTTATAAGATAAGGAAATCTTAAATGCTGTTCCCAGGCTGAAAGAACATTGGACTAGTTACTCCCACAACATACTTCTGAGAGCACACAGCTCCCATCTGATCTAGGACTGTTCTTGTCTGGCCTTGTTATTGCCAAATTATGTCATTCCTTTTACTACTAAAGAATGACATGAGCTTTAACTTTAGCTCTCAAAGTAAGGTTCGTCTCTGGATGCAAATATCATTTGAGAAATAAACATAAAATTTAAAGCTCTCTCCCCTATTCCATTCCAAATTCCAGCATTGAATTACTGATAGGCCAGGGAGAGAAAGGAAGAAGGAAATGAACAGTTACTGAGTTCATATTATGTACCAGGCAAGGCTTCTCGATTGTAACTTCCCCCTGAGCAGACGGTGTCTGGGTCATCCCAGTACCAGCACAGTTCCTGGCACCTAGGCAGATGCTCAATGAACATGTATTTGCTGAACCAATCTAAATCCATTCCAGATGTTGTCTCATTGAATCCTCACAACCACCATCTGAATTTGGAAGTGTTTTCTTCATTTAACAAAGAGATTAATTAAGTAACCCAGAGGGCACATTGAAAGGCCTGCATTACAAATTTAGGATGTAAGATGCCCTTAGGATGTAAGGATGTAAGGCATCTTAGAAGCCACCTAGAAAAATGCAACTTTTAATAAATGAGACAAAACATCCAGCATATTTAAGTGACTATCTCACACAACACATTGCTATAGAAGTGAAAACCAAGACAAATATCTGCATTCAAGCTTAAAACATTCTAGATAATGAGTTTGAGCATACACACACACAAATGCATAGAATGCAAATGGACATTCTGAGAGCGTTTTGAGTTTCCCCACAATGTGGCAGGAACAAAGATGACTAAGCAATAGTCCCTGCCCTTAAGAATCTCAGCAAATAGTGAAGGTAAAGACAGAAACAGAAATAGCATAATAAAAACAGACCCTATGCTTACAGAGCTATGAACCAGTGCTGTGGGGGCACAAATGACAGAACAAATACCTCTGCACTCAAGAGGAAGAGGACTAAGGATATTTAAGGAAACAAAGCAGGAGCAAAGGACGAAGTCACAAAAGGTTCCAATGTGGAAAGAGAATCATAAAGGGGCAGGGGTTTGTTTAGAGTCTGTGGAAGAAACAGTAGAATATAATATTGTAAATGCAGGTTGTTATCAGATGTGAAGGGTTCTACTCACATCCATTTGCAAAAGGGATAAGGATGATTCTCTTAAACATTTTATGCCAAGTACCCGGAGGAAGACTCATTGTGTTGGCCGACCCATGGCATCAGTATACATCTCCTATCAGGTAACTTCCTTTAATTCTAGGGGCTCTTTTCCAAACTTCTGGCTTCTTTCTCTGTCTTTGACCATTATGGAAGGAAAAACAAGTCTAACAATTGAATCTTGATCCAAACTCACAAGCAATAATTTCAACAGTATTACATCCCCTTAGTATTTCAACAAGGTAAGACTTTTCTCTTCTGGTTGATGAAACTATCTTCTTCCCATGATAGACAGAAAGAGTTAGCGCACAAGAACTTGATTTAAAAAACACCCAAGACAGCTGACCTGGAGCACATAGGTCAACAAGATGGGTGGATAGGTTAGAACACTGAAGCATAATTAAAACAACTTAGGCAATTGTTTTTAAATTGAGTTTTGAGAAATGATATGAGATTTCACATTAAGGATATTCACGTGCCTTTAAGAATACTGCTATAATCAGTAATTATTTTTGAATAAGTGATATAAATTATAGTGTTGCCTAATATTTGAGAGGCTCTTGTGCCAAATACTCCCACGACATAGCTTTCCTAAGAGCATGGAAGTCCACTGAGCCTGTGTGTACCTAACATTGGCAAGTGTACATGACATCATGATTTCACTTACCAAGCGATAAAATGAGTCACACTTGACATTGCTTCAACTCATGAAAGTCAAACAACTTGTCAATTTAAAAAAAAAAAAAAAAAGCATGAATTCAGTTTATTTTACAGAGAGTTCATAGGCTAAAAATGCATATCCTATTGTGTTCTACTGAGGCAAGAAAAGGCTTCCGCTTGGTGCACCTCCCAAGCTGTTTTTTTGTTTTTGTTTTTGTTTATCTTAAAGAACTTGTGTTACTTCAAAACAGCAGAACAATTCTTTCTGCTACAACTTTTTCTTCAGTCATGGATATGCTATAGGATTCTACTTCCTGATACTATTTCTTTCCTCTTTCAGGCAGACATACCTGAATTTCAAACATTACATGCAGGTAGATTCCCTTTGCTTTCTGAGCCAGATATTTAGCTTCCTAATACACTCCTCTAGATTTGACTTTATGGAGTGTCTGCCAGTGAGAAATATAAATTTAATGACTTTTGAGTTTGCCAAAAGCATTCATCATCATCCAAGTAAATCTTGTCCATCCTGCTTGGATAATTCTACCTAAAATTCATCCTCTCATCAGCCCAACATGTATCACAGAGTTGATTTTTATTTATTTTTGCCCTGGCTAGCTCTCAGTCATGTGTATCATCCTGCCTTTTCTGGGTATAATGTCTAATGACATGGACTTCACAAACTCTCACCACAAGTGGGTCACTTCAAAACTCACCTCATAGGGCCTGATGCATTCTCTGCTAAGTTTCCAAGTCTTTCTCTCTCTCAAATCTGTCCAAATTATCTATGCCCTCCTTGTATATAGCTTTTTTAGCCATTAAGGGATGAAGGCTAAATAATAACCAACAGTTATTATTTACTATCCAGAGCTTTCAGAAGGCACACCTCAATAGTTTCTTAGATATTTGTTCCAACTGGTGAAGTCAATGCAATATGCTCTATAATCTTGCCTCTCCTCTGGTAATGGAAACTTTTAGTCACACTCCTTTTTATTTGTAGTAGTTGGGATGATTTAAACAGAGAAAGAAATTTATTGAAAGGATATCTGGTTGTCCATAACTTCAGGAAGTCTAGAGAACTACGTTCAGAATGAGTAAATAAAAAGGGAGGTTACCCCACCATGCCGCAGAACCAGTCCAGCGAGAACACACCCACATTTCAGGGCCACTGCCGAGAACAACCACACTGTCAGCACTAACACTGGCCCCAGCACTACCTTGGTTCCCAGTGTGCACACTAATACCACACGGCCAGAAAGATTTCCCTAATGTTCCTGACCCTTTGTTTGCATCAGTAGCTTTTGACTCAAAATCCAAGATACACAGGTCTGACTGCTGAGCCTAAGAACCAAGGCCTTCATTCAGGGAGGTTGGAAAGGAGGTTTCGGGTCTATTCAGATTCTGTAGAGGAGATGAGCTCTGCCACCTAGGAACTATATAGTATAGATTGTGTGTGTGTGTGTGTGTGTGTGTTTTAATGTAGGAAGGGGATTCAGATACTAAACAGACAAAAACACCTGCATCTTCATTGCCGTACTCTGTCTTATGGAATAAATTGATCACATATATATATGCTCTACTATACTTAGGCTCCTGACATGGAATATGTGTTTTTCGTCTTCCTTCCGTTAGCACTGTAGGTCCTAAACTGTACCCTAAGGTGCCAGAGAGAACTCAGAGAGTTTTAAGTAAAATTTCAAGGACAGCACAGAAGCATCTGTTGGACACCACGACTACCTCGGAGTGATTCACAATTTCATTAGATCACACTACATTCTTTTTGGTGACATTTCTTTTTTGGCAAAGCTGGGCTTTCAGCGGTTGCTGTAATAAAAAGCAAATACCACATGAAAATCAACGTAGAACAGGAAATGAGAGTGGCAGTGCCCAGACTGATTTCAAGATTGGTAAAGGGAGGCAGTGCCTAACAGGCCTATGCATTGGTAATCTTTTTAGTTCAAGAATGAAACTAGTATTACTTTTTCTTTGTGGATATGTACTGGCCTTACAAATAGCTACTTGGTTGTTAAAACACAAGTATTTATTAAGGTGTTTGAATCTGATAACTTAATAAATGGAACTATTAGGTATTTCTTTTGGCCCAGGGGTGTCGTAGAAAAATTATCAAGATACTAAGGATGGTATCATAAACCAAAACAGTTTAGGAAACTCTGAACTAGCACAATGTCTATTGATTTAAAACATAAATACTTTATCCTTCGAAGTCCTGCATTGTTCATGAGAAGCCAGAACTATCCTCCCTCAAAGAGGAATAACTTAGGAGTAAAGTCAAGGGCTAATGAAAGGCCACTGCATCTCACTCAGATGATAGGGATCAAGTGGTTGCCTAGGATTTCCATAAGCAAATGACACAGCTGGGACAGACCAGGAGATGAAGGTACAGAGGAAATACCAGCAAATGCCGAAAGCCCTAAGGGGCAAGGACAGATTTCGGGAGCCTCCCAATCTTCTACAAAAGGCACTTCTGCGTCTATTACCTAGCATGATTATACATTATTGCTGCTAGCAAACATAAGGATGCATATACATATATATAGAGAGAGCGTCACCTTGAAAAATTATTCTGACAGGTGGAGAAAATAGGAGTATGATTCAGAAAACTTCCAAGTTTGGAAGAATATTACTTGGTCTATTTTAATTATCTTGCTTATCGATGTTTCCAAAGATAGTATCATGTTTATGGATGAATTTCAAAGCGTGGTGCCGATAATGACAGAAAAACTACAGTCATTAAGCCGTGCTTTCTCTTCCACGGACTGAATATATTCACCTAGCAACCAGCCTTCCAGAACTCTTCCTCTGTGTTGATTTCAGGCTTTCGGTATCCTCAAGAGTGATTTTTGTACATTAAAAAAAAAAAAAATGTCTAAATCGTTGTTTACTGAAATTAGTTCAATCTATTAAAGCCATAAATTCAGAAAGTCCCCTTCTTTATTAGGCTTTTAAGTTCAACTTGCAAATAGTTTTCTCATTTATAAGTGTAGTAAATTTTAATAGAAACTTTTAAGAGTTCTTTGAATTATGTTCGATACTACATATACTCTTGAATAAATAAAGAGCTTCAAACATGGTAAACTGCATTAATTAATATATTCTCTATGCTTTTTGGGACACCTGGCTGGCTCAGTTAGAGAAGCGTAAGACTCTTAATCTCGGGGTTGTGAGTTCGAGCTCCATGTTGGGTGTAGAGATTACTCAAATAAATAAAACTTTTAAAAAATTAAAAAAAAAAATATATATATATATTCTCTATGCTTTTTAAATATCTCAATAGTCTGACTTAACACACAAAATCTTCCTAACTATTTATTGGTATACTTACTCACGTAATAAGCTTATTAATAGTGTGAGTCTCAAGTTCTCTTAAATGTTACAAATACATAATTAAAAAAATAACAGATGTTAGATTCCTTTTTGATATAAAATATTAATACAATGGTTTTCAATCCCTTAAATATTTCCATAAGTCATTTCAAGGCTTCCCAAGACTAAAGCTTCCCAGTTAACTGAAGTTTCCTGCCTACTAGGGAAGGATTTACTAACCCAATTAACCAAGGTTACCTGTGATTACAAGATTACAGCAATCTCAGCTAATCAGTAGACATGAAGCTGCAGGCAAACAGAGCAATTCTTACCACATCAATGACATACCAAATTTCTTTTTATACCACAATGTCATGGGCCTCAGAACTTTAAGGATTAGTCTTAAATAACAGGTGCAAATAAGTGTCTTTATAACTTCCATATACCTGTCATGAAGATATAACAATTAATAATTTTACCACAAAGCTCTCAAGTATAAGATTGTAGCATACTATTTTTTTTCTAATCTAGTAAAATCTAATCCCTTATCTTGTGTTCAAAAGTCTCTATTATCCTTTGAGTTCTGTAAAAATCCCAAGCATCTTGTGTATTCCAAAACATTCAGAAAACATTTTTCTCATCTTTAGATTTCTGTAGTCACAGTTGATGTGGCCACTGTCTAAGTCTACCCAGTCCCTTGGAGGTGAGCAACCCTGTAGTATAAGCCTGAGAGCCTCACTTAAGGTCCAGCCTCCCTGAAGCACCAGCCCACCACTATCAGTGGTCTTGCCGCCACCTAGGAGCACCAAATGGGAGCTCACAGAATCAAAGAATCAGAATCAGCCAAATTTCCAAACACCTCCCTAGATCAGCTCATCTCCACCTCTCCTAACCCTAAAACAACTCCACCACTGGCACAATCCAGCCCCAAACTCAACTTTCAACAAACAAACCTCGAAGGGAATTGTTCTTCTAGATAGCAGAGAACTTTGACTACTGACCTAGCAATGCAAATACCAGTTGGGTTACCATCTTAGAAGGTTGGGGGATAAAATAACTGCAGCAATAAGAACAAATCATAAGTTACTATCTCAAAAACTGTCTTGTCACAGAAGCTATATATTTGTCCTAATAATGAGCTTCCTTAAAACATTTTCTAAGATTGCTTCTATATATATGTTAGTAGCTATACAAGAGGAAAGGCAAATATGTGTGTGCATGACTACAGAATTGAATTGTGATCCTTTTAGAAAAATATCTTAGGGGCGCCTGGGTGGCTCAGTCGTTGAGCGTCTGCCTTCGGCTCAGGTCATGATCCCAGGGTCCTGGGATCGAGCCCCGCATCGGGCTCCCTGCTCCACGGGAAGCCTGCTTCTCCAGACTCCCCCCCCCCCCCCCTTGTGTTCCCGCTCTCGCTGTGTCTCTCTCTCTCTGTCAAATAAATAAATAAAATCTTAAAAAAAAAAAATTTAAAAAATATCTTAGAAACTACACAGTTTGTGGTTTATAAATCATGTATGATGTGATCAATATTAGTAAATGCTACTTAGAAAACAGTAGTTCATAATTACTTTCGCCAAAGACCATTTTAGTGAGTATATACAATAAAAAACTAGATAAACCACATGATTCTCTTATTATATATTATGTTATCTTACTGTTCAACATTAAGATCATCAACTCTCAGAATAAATTCTTTAAGAATTTTAAATTTTATTTTATTTTATTTATTTTATTTTTTTTAAGATTTTATTTATTTATTTGACAGAGAGAGAGATAGCGGGAGCAGGAACACAAGCAGGGGGAGTGGGAGAGGGAGAAGCAGGTCTCCTGCCGAGCAGGGAGCCCGATGTGGGACTCAATCCCAGGACTCTGGGATCATGACCTGAGCCGAAGGTAGACGCTTAACAACTGAGCCACCCAGGCACCCAAGAATTTTAAATTTTAAATTTAATTACTTAATAGAGAGAGAGTGAGAGAGAGCATGAGCAGGGGGAGGGGCAGGAGAGGGAGACGGAAAAGCAGACTCCCCACTGAGTGTGCAGCTCAACACGGGGCCTCATCCCAGGACCCTGAGATCATGACCTGAGCCGAAGGCAGACACAACTGACTGAGCCACCCAGGCACCCCTCAGAATAAATTCTTAATTCAAAAGCACAACTGTTACAGATAAAATTTGCTCAGTAACATCATGACTCAGTAGACAAGTCATGAGAATTATTTTTTATTTTGTGGGGACTGCCAATCATTAAATAACAAATGCAGAGAATAAGACAAAATTTTAAAAAATGTAAACACTGATTTTTATTGTTATAACATTAAGAAACTTAGATTACATAATTAATTCTTTCACCTCTTAAAAATCATTTAAGAGAGGTTACAAAACTAAATTCAATGAAGATGTCAAAATTACAGAACAAGATAGTTTAATGAACAAAATCACTCAACATACAGTTGAATCCATGAATGCTGATTGATAATAAACACAGATAAATAAATGGGGGGTGAAGCTTCGGGAAGCCCTTCCTTAACCTGAAGGATAACTAATAAATATTGAAGAAATAATAAAGATAGAAAATAACTCTTTTATGATCATCACAATAATTGATTCACGCAAAAATCATCAATGGAGACTAAGAGATTATCAATGGGTAAGAATATTGAGTAGAATTTGAAAAGAAAGAGATTATTTACGTCATTTCAAATTACCCCCCCAACAGATGGTATTTCTGGCCTGTGGATCCAAGAGTGAAGGCCAGGGTAACTGGAGCCCACAGAGAGTGAGAGGGAATTCAGAGAAGGGAGAGAGCCAGGGATGTGGCACCCTGATTCTGTTAATAACCTTATTCAAATTTATGGCTGACCTCAAAACCATCTATACATGGCTGAGACTCCAAAAAGCTTGTGGCTCAAGCTAAAAATAAAATAATAATAATAATAATAAAACAATAAGAAGAAAAATTTTTTACTGTCAAGATTTTAACTTCCAATCTCCACAGGTGAGGCAGAATTTGCACTTTTAGTCTAATCAAATTAATATTCTATAAAATAAAAACATTAGCACTCTTCAAATGAATAAAACCAGGTCTAAAATCTTTACAATATAACCATCACAATGTCCACATATACTTCAAAATTACTTGGCATATGAAAAACCAGGAAAATGTGATGAGGGAAATTCTCAAGGGGAAAGTAATCAACAGCTTCAATGCTAAAATGACCCAGATGTGGGAATTATCAGTCAAAGACTTTAAGGAGCTATTAGAACTACATTCAATAAAGTAAAGAAGACTTTAAAGAGCTATTTTAACTATGCTTAGTGAAGTAAACAAAAGGAAATCGCAGCAGATAGTATTTTTTAAATCCAAGTGAAAATTATACAACTGAAAAACACAGTATCTGAAATTACAAAGAGAAAAAAATGGTAAACTTGCTGTTGAGATACTCAATGTCCAACATCTGAATCAAGTAATCAAATTTTACATCACCAATAATGGGGCAAACTGGTATCATGTGACTTCTGATAAGACACACTGAGGACACACAGTAATTTCATAATATTTCTGCCAAAAATGCATAACCTAAATTTAAATTGTGAGGAAACACAAGACAAACCCATATTTGTATTCTATAAAATAACTGATTTGTACTCTCCAACAAAATGAAAGACAAAGAAAAATTATTTCAGATTAAAGATGACCGTGGTAGACAGTCTCTAAAATGGCCTCAAATGATCCCTGCCTCTTGATATTCATACCCTTTTGTAGTCCCCTCCCCTGGAGGGTGGGCTAGACCTACTGATTCAATTCTACTGAACTGAAAACAGCAAAAGTGATGGATGCCACTTCCAATATTAGTTTACAAGAAGACCATTTGTGTCTTGCTCAGTCTCTTACTGTCTCAGTTGGTCTGGTGGAAGCCAACAGCCATGAGCCAGCTGCTCACAACACAAGCTACTCTATGAAGAGGTCCATACAGCAAGGAACAGAGAGAGACCTTCAGCCCACAGCCAGTGAAAAACTGAGACTCTCAGTCCAACAAGCCAGGAACAACTACATGCTCCAAAAGATCATATGAGTGATCCTGGAAGTCCTTGGATCTTGGAATCCTTTCCCAGTCAAGCCTTCAATTGAGACTGTAGCCCTGCCTGGCACCTTAATTGCAGCCTTGTGAAGGATCTTAAGGCAGAAACACCCAAGTAAACTGCACCTGGATTCCTGTCCAGCAGAAACTATGAGACAATAAATGCTCGTTATTTTAAGATAAAGTTTTGGAGTAATTCTTATGCAGCAATAGGTAACTAATACAAAGACTAAAAGAGACATGACAACTAAATGCAATGTGTGGCCCTGCACTGGATATTGGAGAATGGGAGTCGGGTGGATAATAGAGGACATTATTGAAAAAACGGCAGAATTTGAATGACAGTATATTAGATCATAATATTAAACTTCCTGAGTATGATCACTGTGCTGTAACTATGTAAGAGAATGTCCTTTTTCTTAGGAAATACACATTTAAGTATTTAAGGGATATAGTATATGCAACTAACTCTTTAATAATAATACATATTATAAATAAATGGAATGGTAAGGTAAATGTGGCAAATTGTTAATTTGTAAATCTGGATAAAAGGTACATGATTTTCTTGTAACACATTTGAGTTTCAAATTATTTAAGTTTTTTATCTTAATTCCAGTATAGTTAACATACAGTGTTATATTAGTTTGAGGTGTACAGTATCGTGATTCAACAATTCTCTACATTACTCAAAGCTCATCACAGTAAGTGTACTCTATAATCCCCATCACCTACTTCACCCATCCCCCACCCATCTCCCCTCAGGTAACCATCAGTTTATTCTTTAGAGTTAAGAGTCTGTTTCTTGATTTGTCTCTCTCTTCTTCCTTTGCTCATTTGTTTTCTTTCTTAAATTCCACATATGAGTGAAAACACATGGTATTTATCTTTTTCTGACTGACTTATTTCACTTAACATTATACTCTAGCTCCATCCATGTTGCTGCAAATGGCAAGATTTCATTCTTTTTTATGGCTGAGTAATATTCCATTGTATATGAAAGTTTTTCTAAAGTGATTACAAGGAACAATTATTTATATATGACTCAACCTAAAATGGATTGTTTCAGTATCTTAAAATTGAAAGAAGAGATTAAATTTTTTCATTTAATAATGAAAATTATTAACCTTTCCTTCTCAGTGCTTTTAAAACCAAATACTAGCATAAATATGTTGTGCATATTATATTTTCAGGAAGGAACTGGATTTGACTAATTTAGGTTAAAACACTACTAACAATTTTCTGTATTTAAGTCCTATACTTATCGTCAAGTAGAGTGATTTTGGTCAAATAAAGAGATTCAAGAGAACAGATCAAAAGGCTAATAACCAACTCTAAAGCATATCTTGGGCAAAATGTCAAAATTTGATTTTGGTACCTTCCTGACATTCTATCTTGTCTGCATGATGATCTGAATTGCCACCATACTCAATCTCTTTCCTAGCTTATCCAAGGATGTTTTCTGGTTAAAAATTTCATATTACTTGATTTTTTTACATTTTAATTTTTTATACTTTAAAGCAGATGCCATGGAAACAAATGTCAGCAGTAGTTATTGCCTCTCACACCAATCTCCATTCCTCCCCGCCGACCCTTTGTCATTCTGCTTCCTCCTTTTTACCTTCTCTGGCCTCCTACTTCCCTTTCTCCCCCATATCCTTCTCTATCTCTTTTTGACCCTTCCCTTCCTGCCTTCTCCACACTAATGCTACCTTAGTGCCAGCTTTCATTATTTCATGCTTAGATCACTACAATCACCTCAAAACTGGTGTTCTGCCTCTAGGTTCTCCCAATCACCCTACACATACACATTACAAATTCAGCACCTTACACTTGTTTATCATATTTGGTATAAATTTCTCAGGGGGGCACTCAAGGTTCTTCAGGACTGGTCCCAAATAACTCATACCAGCACTTTCGCCCCCACAATTTCCCAGCACAAAATCTCCTCCTTAGTCATCAAAGTCTCCTCTGTCATATCCCTTACCTCTAGGAGACCAAAGCAAGTTTTCTGCTCCCCAAGTAACCTGAGCCAGTGTTTCTCTCCTCATTTAGGACCACCTATTGCTAAACAATCTAGGACAAGGGCTGGGAGGGTGAGTTCCACACAGGAATAGATGCCTAAGATGTCCTGTGCTGCATCTCCTCTGCTCATCTGACATTAGTGTCACTAATGGACAGTTTCATGCATGTTGCTAGTGCTCTGCCTCCAGCGGGTAATGTAGTGTCCCCTGGGGCATCCTCCAACACCACGGAAACTTACATAGTTAGAGCAGGGCCACAGCATGGAAGTGCAGAGGTGTTAATAAATGATGGGGGTGGGAGTGGATAAGTTTCCCAGCTTCCTTGTCCTTCACTGGGATAATTTTGAGGCATGTTCTATATGGTTCTACGGATGAGCTCCAGAGTGAACGGGCCTTTGTTTTCATCTGGGTAGCATACACTTTATTCGCTTTCTCCTTTCCTTGTCTCACTCTTTTCACTCCCTCACCTCTGCTTCCTAGGGTCCTAACATCAGCCATTAGGTAAATGAAGATGAACTACCTACATCCAAGTCCTTGCCTTGGGCTCTGCGTTTGCAGAAACCCAAACTAAGGCATAAAAGAGTAGTTATCCTTTCTTCCTTTAATAATTAAATCCCATATTTTAGCTGTGCCCATGGCCACTTATAGATTACATTCCCTACTATCCTTGCAACTAGGTATGTCTGTATGATTTTTTCTCAATGCGATATACGTGATCTTATATGCCAAGCCAGATCTCAACAAGAAATAGGATTGCATTTTTCTTGTTCCTTTTTCTGTTCCTATGGATGAGATGTAGATGTGATGGCAAGAGATAGAACCCAGATCATGAACCCAGAGATAGAAGCTGTATTTTGAGGATGAACTGAGCTTCCATCCACCCTGTACTACTTCACTGTGGGCTGTTACAGAACAGAAAAACAAACTTCTCCCTTCTTAAGAAATGGTATCGTTGGGATTTCTGTTAAAGTAGAGACAGTATCCTTAGGGAAGATAAGACCTGGGCAAGTCATACAGCTTTTGAAGAAGGGATTCAACAGCTCAAGCTCTTAGTAAGCCATTCATTAGTTGTAGATGTGTGACATCCGTCTTATGTGTTCAGACAGTGAAAGGGCTGAGAAATATTGCATTATCTATGATGCCTTGCAAGAGAAGACTTGTCTCCCTTTTTCCCATGAGGGAGAGAAAGACTGGTTCCCACTTCCAACAAAATACAAATGAAAACAGAAGTCATGAAGCTAAAGAGAAAACCTGAATCTTTTGAGGTCAGTTTTGTCTTTTTTATAAGACCCAAGGCAGGGCGCCTGGGTGGCTCAGTTGGTTAAGCGACTGCCTTCGGCTCAGGTCATGATCCTGGAGTCCCTGGATCGAGTCCTGCATCGGGCTCCCTGCTCAGCAGGGAGCCTGCTTCTCCCTCTGACCCTCCCCCCTCTCATGTGCTCTCTCTCTCTCTCTCATTCTCTCTGTCTCAAATAAATAAATAAAATCTTTAAAAAAAAAAAAAAAAAAAAAAAAAGACCCAAGGCAGAATAGTTAACCATTGGTATGGACTGAACTGTGTCTCCCAAAATTCATATGTTAAAGCCCTAACTCCCAGTGCCTCAGAATGTGACAGTGTCTGGAGATAAGATCTTTAAAGAGATGACTAAGTTATAATGAGGCCATTAGTGTGGGCCCTAGTCCAATCTGACTGGTGTTCTTATAAGGAGACAAAATTTGGACACACAAAGAGACACCAGAGAGGTGAACTCACAGAGAAAAAAACACATGAAGAGGCAGCAAGGGGGCAGCCATCTGCAAGACAAGGAGAGAGGCCTCAAAGGAAACAAAACCTTCACCTTGATCCAAGACACCTTGATCTTGGACCACAAACCTCCAGAACTGTAAGAAATGAATTTCTGCTCTTTTGGCTACCCAGTCTGTGGTACTTTGTTAGGGCAGCTCTAGTAAATTAACACAATAATTTAACTTCAAAATCACGGAAGAACCTAGCATCTATTTCCACCAGAGGAATAACTAAGTAAATGAATAAATGGATGGTGATGGTACGACAGTGCTGAGAAATATTAAGAACATTTTGCTCTATAACAAGCCATTCACTAAATAAGTACATTTTAAGTCAGCTTGACTGAGAGAAAAGAGTGGTAGCATGACCTAGCTGCAATATGTGTTGCAATCAGAAAGGACACAAGAATCTCTGTGAACTATTCCAACTTTGCTAAATATAAAATGACATTGGTCTGAATGAATCTGTAGCCAAGTCAAGAAATCCGAAATGATGAAGCAGCAGAATTCTGAATCACAGGCTGAGCAGCTGTGTGAATTTACAAAAGTGAAGAGTTTCTTAAATGAACCATTAAAATTTTATCAAAAGCAGTCCAGAAGAGGTCAGAGAAAAATGAGGTTACATAACTCTGAAATAATATATTGCTCATGTTCAATTTCTGATGAACCAATAATTTCCATGTTTATAGAAGCTTCCTGTTTTTTAATAAAAAATCCTCAAACACAAAATGTCAAAAAGTGAACTCATTTTTTTCCCCTGAAAATTACCCTCTGGCATATTCAGTTTTAGTTGTTGGTATCATAATCCTCATAGTGACCCAAACTAGAATTTCAGTTTTGTATAGACCTAAAAACCAAACCTTCTCTTCCATCTCTTTATATAGAACAGTATCCTGAGATTCCCAGATAACATTTTAAAACTGTCACCACTTGCAACTGTTTATCTCTGTGAATCAAAATTATCTTGCCATGGTACAACAAACACAAATCAGACATAAAAGAATTACAAAGCTGAGGCTGATATAAGACATAACTGTCATCTATAATCTCCATCAATTTTGTATTCAAACAAATGTCCATATTTATATTGTTTTAATTTATAAAATAAATGCATACTAATTGTCTTTTTAACCTAATTTTTATATTGGCATACCATACAAGATTTAACTAAAAAAATTCTGCTGCTAAAATCACTTGAAAAATTTTTTTTTAAAAAAATCACTGATCTGTAGAATAAAAAGGAAGGTCCTTAATAAGGGGTGCAATAGCATGACCCCACTTATCCCTTCAGCCCTATCTCTTGCTATTTAGTCACACACAGATCCTTGGAAAACCATCTTGTTTCTCATCCAGTCTCCTTCTGTCATCTTCTGTCTACAATGCCCTTGCTCCTTGACTTGATGTAAGGCTCATCGTTTCTCACTTCATACCCCTCCGAAAAGTCTGTTCTGGCCCACCAAAGCCGTTTTGAAAGGACCTCTTTCATACATCCCTTATAATAATATATGTTTTAAATTTTTACATTTAAGTATCTACCTTGCTCACTAAACTCTTGAGGTTCTAGAGGAGGAATTGTGCTGCCTAGCACATGGTAGACATTCAGAAATATTTGATGAAGAGGAAAGGCAGATGCAGGACACAAGGTTAATATATAAAACCCAACAAGATACAAATGGAATTTGAAATTAAAAACATAATACTATTTACATTAGCACCCCCAAAATTGAAATACATAGGTATAAATCTAACAAACTATGTAAAATATCTATATGAGGAAAACTGCAAAGCTCTGATAAACAAAATCATAGGCCTAAATAAATGGAGAGATATCCCATGTTCATGAATAGGAAGACTCAACATTGTTGTCAGTTCTTCCCAACTTCATCTGTAGATTCAATGCAATCCAAATCAAAATCCCAACAAGTTATTGTATAGATATTGACAAAATGATTCTAAAGTTTATGTGCAGAGGCAAAAGACCAGAATAACCAACACAATATTTAAGGAGAGCAAAGTTGGAGGACTGACACTACCTGCTACCAAAATTTATTATAGAGCTATAGGAATCATGACAGTGTATTATTGGTGAAAGAATACACAAATAGATCAATTGAAGAGAATACAGAACCCAGTAGTACAACCTCATAAATATAGTCAACTGATCTTTGACAAATGAGCAAAGGAAATACAATGGAGCAAAGATAGTCTTTTTAACAAATGGTGCTGGAACAACTGGACATCCACATGCAAAAAATAAATAACCCTAGATGCAGACCTTACACCCTCCACAAAAATTAACTCAAAATAGATAATACACCTAGATGTAAAACACAAAACTGTAAAACTTCTGGAATATAACATAGGAGGAAACCTAAATGACCTTCAGTATGGTGATGACTTTAGATATAACACCAAAGACACAAACCATAAAAGAAGTAATTGATTAACTGGACTTCATTAAAATTAAAAACTTCTGCTGCTCTGCAAAAGACAATATCAAGAGAATTAAAAGACAAACCATAGACTGGGAGAAAATATTTGCAAAAGACATACAGGCATATCTCATTTTACTGTGCTTTGCTTTATTGTGTTTCACAGATAATCCATTATTATAAACCTTGCACTGAGCAAATCTATTGGTGTCATTTTCCCAACAGCATTTGCTTATTTCATGTCTCTGCAACCCATTTTGGTAATTCTCACAGTATTTCAAGGCTTTTTATTATTATTATTTTTGTTATGGTGATCTGTGATCAGTGATCTTTCATGTTACTATTGTAACTGTTTTGGGGTGCAACAAACTGCACCTATATAAAATGACAAACTTAATTTATAAATGTGTGTGTTCTGACTGCTCTACTGACCACCCATTCCTCCATCTCTGTCCCTCTCCTCAGGCCTTCCTATTCTCTGAGACACAACAATAATAAAATTGGGCCAATTAGTAACCTATAATGGCCTCTAAGTGCTCAAGTGAAAGGAAGAGCCACACATCTCTCATTTTAAATCAAAAACTAGAAATGAGGGGCGCCTGGGTGGCTCAGTTGGTTAAGCGACTGCCTTCGGCTCAGGTCATGATCCTGGAGTCCCGGGATCGAGTCCCACATCGGGCTCCCTGCTCAGCAGGGAGTCTGCTTCTCCCTCTGACCCTCCTCCCTCTCATGCTCTCTGTCTCTCATTCTCTCTCTCGCAAATAAATAAAATCTTAAAAAAAAAAAAAAAACTAGAAATGATTAAGCTTAGTGAGGAAGACATGTCGAAAGTTGAGATACGCCAAAAACTAAGCCTCTTGCACCAAATATTAGCCAAGTTGAGAATGCAAAGGAAAAGTTCTTGAAGGAAATGAAAAGTGCTACTCCATGAACACACAAATGATAAGAAACTGGAACAGTTTCATTGCTGATATGGAGAAAGTTTGAGTGGTCTGTATAGATCAGTCCAGCCACAACATTCCCTTAAGCCAAAGCCTAATCCAGAGCAAGGCCCTCCCTCTCTTCAATTCTGTGAAGTCTGAAAGAGATAAGGATGCTACAGAATAAAAGTTGGAAGCTAGCAGAGGTTGGTTCATGAGGTTTAAGGAAAGAAGTTGTCTCCATGACATCAAAGTGCCAGGTGAAGCAGCAGGTGCTGATGCAGAAGCTCTAGCAAGTCATCCAGAACATCTAGCTAAGGTAATTCATGAAGGTGGCTACAGTAAACAACAGAGTTTCAATGTAGACAAAACAACCTTCTGTTGGAAGAAGATACCATCTAGGATTTTCCTTTTATAGCTAGAAAGTCAATCCCTGGCTTCAAAGCTTCAAAGGATAGGATGACTCTTACTAGGGGCAAAGACAGCTAGCTGGTGACTTCAGGTTGAAGCCAGTGATCACTTAAAATTACAAAAATCCTGCCATAAGAATTGTGCTAAATCTACTCTGCCTGTCCTCTACAAATGGAACAATAAAGCCTGAATGACAGCACATCTGTTTACTGAGTATTTTAAGCCCACTGTTGAGAACTACTGCTCAGAAAAGAAATTTCTTTCAAAATATTACTGCTCATTGACAATGCATCTGGTCACCCAAGGGTTCTGATAGAGATGTACAATGAAATGAATGTTGCTATACACCTGCTAACACACTATCCATTCTGTAGCTCATGGGTTGAGGAGCAATTTCGACTTTCAAGTCTTTTAATTGAAGAAATAAATTTCATAAGGCAATATCTACCATAGATAGTGATTTCTTCTGATGGATCTGGGCAAAGTGAATTGAAAACTTTCTGGAAAGGATTTACCATTTTAGAACCCATTAAGAATATTTGTCATTCATGGGAAGAGATCAAGATACCACCATTGACAAGAGTTTAGAAGTTGATCCCAACTCTCATGGATGACTTGGAGGGGTTCATGACGTAACTGCAGATGTGGTGGAAATAGCAAGAGAACTAGAATGAGAAGTGGAGCCTGAAGATGGGACTAAATTGCTGCCATCTCATGATCAAACTTCAGTGGATGAAGAGTTGCTTCTTGTGGATGAGTAAAGTGGTTTTTTGAGATAGAATTTACTTCTGGTGAAGATGCTGTAAAGATGGTTGAAATGACAAAAAAAGAATATTACATAAACGTAGTTGATAGGGGCACCTGGGTGGCTCAGTTGGTTAAGCGACTGCGTTCGGCTCAGGTCATGATCCTGGAGTCCCTGGATCGAGTCCCGCATCGGGCTCCCTGCTCAGCAGGGAGTCTGCTTCTCCCTCTGACCCTCCTCTCTCTCATGCTCTCTGTCTCTCATTCTCTCTGTCTCAAATAAATAAATAAAATCTTAAAAAAAAAAAAAAACGTAGTTGATAAAGTAGCAGTAGCAGGGTTTGAAAGGACTGACTCCAATTTTAAAAGAAGTTCGACTCTTGGTTAAGTGCTATCAAACAGCATTACCTGTACAGAGAAATCACTTGTGAAAGGGAGTCAATGGATGCGGCAAGCTTCAATTTTATCTTATTTAAATAAATTGCCACAACTACCCCAACTTTCAGCAACCACCATCCTGATCAGTCAGCAGCCATCTGCATCGAAGCAAGACCCTCCACCAGCAAAAAGATTACGACTTGGTGAAAACCCAGCTGATTTTTAGGGGTTTTTAGCAATAAAGTATTTTTTAATTAAGATATGCAAATTTTTGAGACAAAATGATATTGCACACTTAGTAGACCCCAGTATAGCATAAACAAGTTTTATATGCACTGGGAAACCCACCATAAGAGGTTCAGTATTAGGAGAAAGTAACCATTTAACCTGAAATATTCCTCTGCATCTAAAATATGACAGCACATCCCCAAGGCTTCAGACTAGGTAAACTGAGAGGAGGGAAGGGCCTTGGAAGAAAGGACAGGACAACAGAGAATGAGACCCATTCTGTACCAGTTTCCCAGGGTGGGTGGGAGAGAGAGGCTGGACTGATGCAGACTCACCCATGGCAATTCAGTGCCCAGTTATGACATGTTTAAATACTGCCTTTTGGTGTTTTGGTTTTTTTTCCAGCAACTCTGTGAGATGGGAGGGTGGCACATATTTCTTCATCTAGAGAAACTAGAAGAAACTTCATTTTGGGCTCTTAAAAGGTTAGATAAGAATCAAAGTTGGCAATAATAGTCTTCACTCCCTGACCAATGCCCTGTGCAAGAGAGAAGCTAGATTGCCACCCTAATGATAATGTGCTGATTCTGTTTATTTAACTAAGGCTACACCAGATTAGCAGACCATAATTAAAGCTAAAATCCATGTCTCTGATACAGTTGAGAGAATGTCTGTTTCACTGAACTGAGCGCCAAGGAAAGGTTTCGCTCGAGGTTAAGCCAGGCAGCCTCCTGTCTGAAAGTGATAGTGCTCGCTGTTTCAGGGTCTCATCGGGTCCTTTATCTGAGCAGCAGGGTTTCCTACAGCTGGGGTTTCAGATGGTTTACTTTGATTTCTTGGGGTGATAAAGAAGTTTGCCCATCTTTAAATGGTATTTTTAGTGGCCACACCACTGTAAAACCTTCAGTACTTTCCTTTGTGTCTGGGTGGGAAGAGATCTGCCTTCTTATTGTTACACAACTTTACTCAGACTTCTTTTAGGGATTCCCCCCCCCCCCCCCCCAATTCTCTTCGTGTCTTTTATGCTTTGCATAAAATACGGAAGTCTGTTGTTAACGGTCCTTCCTTCATTAGTGGCCTTGAATTTGTTGTTAGTTCCTGGAGAGTTAGAAATCGATCACTTCGCTCGGTCACTGGTGGTTGTCTCGAGTGGATCAGGGAGAGCCTTCACATTTTGCCAGAATCTTTTATACAGTTTCTGCTCTCTTCTCTGCCTGGTCCTTTCTCTATTCATTCTGGTCTGCCTTTAAATCATAAAGCAGATTGTAAACCAAATGTGACTAAAATTTCAAGAAGTAAGTCAAGGAGAGATAAGTAAGCCGAGAGCAGAATTGGACTAAAGAGAAACATTTGAGGGATTGTTTTATTTTTTCCTCAAACCATCCCAGACCTTCCTTAAATAGAGCCCACACTTTGTGGGCTCTCTAATGAATAGGAGTCAAGCGGCAGCTTCACGTTTGAGACATGCTATTATTTTTTTTCCCCATTCCCACTCCTTAATTAGGGGCTTTAAAGGAAGGTTGCCCACAGTTTCTGACAAACATCATTAGCTTCATCAGAATGAAATGCCTGATCCTGGACCTCTTTTCTGAAGAACTGACTGTTTTTGTTGAAGGGCTGCACTGAGTCTGTGACATTTTCTACATTTGTAGAATACAGGAAGAATACCTCAAATGAGGATTAGTCTTAGGGTTTATGAAATCGCTATTCCTAAAGACCTAATTTTCTAGAATTGATTTTGTATACCTCAATTAGACAGGGGATAGACAACATCAGTTTTCACTGAGTCTCAGTTTCCTTGACTGAGACCCATAATAAGAAATACGCTTTATCTGTACAAACACACACACCCCCCAAAACTTTCACGAACAATATTTATCCCTAGTATGTGCAAATCCTCTACTTTCTATTTTATTTCATTTTTTAAAAATGCAAATCTCCACCCACGTAATTGATTTCCCACACTAAAGAGTTGCAACACACTGATGAAAAAACACTCAACAGGATGCCCTTTTATTTTTTTCTAACCCTGTAATTCAATATGGTGTGATTTTGAATTGAGGACAAGCCTGATGAGTTTGAGGTATGGAATAAAGGAATCAGATCAGCTCTGGGTTTGTTGTGTTTTTAAATCTCTCTGTGTGTTCATTCTCTTCACCCTGAGAGAATTCCATTATCTTTGCTCAAAGAGCAGACACTGCTCTGGCTGTTTCCCCTGCTTCTCTTTGATCCCTGCAGCTGAGCTGGGCCCTTCCCCCAAGCCCTCCCTTCGAGACTGGTTGAGGCTGTTCAGACCCTGGGGGTTTGCCGGGCTGGGAGCCCGCTGAGTGTTCACTGTGCTATTTGACTGTTCCCACTTCCAACCTGCTCCATTCCCCTGCTGAGTTTTCATTCCAGATCTGCCAGGTTAATGGGATTATTGTTCTTCTCTTACTGTTGTTGTTTTTTTGTTTTTTGGTTTTTGTTTTTGTATTTCATACAGCCTTTATCAGTTTGTTCCTGGGATAATTTTGTTTGTTGCTAAGATGATCAAAGTGGGTGGGGACTGGATCTTAGGAATAAATGTTTTCTCATCAGCTAGGACTTAATCTAGGAAGTATTTATCCACTCTCAAATAAAGTACTTCTGTAGGTGATTTAAAAAATCAGACTTTTTTTTTTTTAAACAGATAAAAGGCAACACAATGTATCTTGCACCACAACCCACATTTAAAAAACTCTGTATATCACCAACATCAAATCAATTACACGGCATTTGAGGTTCAAATTTTACTTTTGGTCAGAAAGATAAATTAATAAACTGATTATTTCTTTTACCCATAAAATTCTATGACATTTACTGAGCACCTGTTAGGTACAAAGCAAGGTAATGTAAAATACTTCCCCTGACTTCAAAGCATCTAGACCTTCAGAAGGGAGATTAAAAAATTCATGCAAATAACAATCTTATAGAATAAGATTATAGTAAGTGACTTGAACACATACAGTATAAAGCTCAATCAGAGTATTTCTTCCTTTTCAGAACTCGTAAGAGTGAACAGAGAGAAATCATTTCTTTCTGTTCTGTCCCTTCAGGATACGATACTGCCAAATGTCTCCATTCTCACTGAGTGCGTGAATGGATGAATGAAGAAATGAATGAAACTGACTTACTTTGTGCCAAGTGCTGTAAGGGTGATGGAATGGCCTCCCTATTCATCTTTCTTTGGTTTCTTCATGTACTTCTCAAATGAACTGGCTCCCTGAGAACCGGTCTGATAATGAAAACGAGTTCTGTACTAGGGTGGACAGAGATTGAGAAATGCAAGAGGCATGTAAATAAGGCCATTAGGAAATACATCTCTCCTTCCCTCTGATTGTCTAGAGTGATATTATCCAATAGAGATACAAAAATGAGCCATATATATAACTATAAATTTTATAGTAGCCACATTTTACAATTAAAAGAGATAAAATTTAGGTTAACACATTTTATTTAGCCCAATAACCGAAAATATTATTATAACAACATGTAATCAGTGTAAAAAATATAAACAAGATGTTTTACTTTTTTCTTTCTTTTTGTACTATTGTCTTCTAACTTTGGCATGAGTTCAGTAATCACAAATCACTAGTGGCTACTGTGTTGGACAGGACAACACAGGGCTAAATAAAGAAGCAGAACAAAGGAAAAGCCTAAACACTTGATGAGTTTTTTCAACATTGTGAGGAAAGGACTCTTATTTCATTGGTGGAGAAAGCCTGAAAATTATTTTTCTCTGAATGTTAATGAAGAAATGGGAGTTGCCAACTCAGGAGCCACTCCCTTTTCTTCTTCTAGCCTCTCAGTCCTAGAGAAATGAAGATAGAACTGGGATAGTCTCTTTTACTTCCCCAGTGAGTCAGGACCAGCATCTGTTGCAAGGACAACAAAGACAACCCCTACGGTCCCCACATTAGTATCACACCTTGCAGGTGATAACTGCTTTCATGTATGATATCTCATTGAATTATTTTAATCATACTGTGTAGTAGTTAGTGGAAGCATTCCTATCCTCATTTTACAAATGAATGAACTGAAGTTCAAGGAGATTAAATGACTTACTCAAAGTAGCACAGTTAGCATCCAAGTGTTTTGAAATTTAATCTAGTATGTGTCCCACTAAATCAGAGCTGCCTGATGAAAAGAAAATTATATTCTATAAATATATATATATATTTTACAGAAATACGGATATTTTTTCTTCTTTGGCAACACCCCAAAAAAGCATGCCCCCAAAAAACAAAACGAGTGATCACTTTACAAATGTAATATACAAATAACCTCTTGGCCAACTGAGTTTTTAGCTAGATTTCCATATTTTCTTTAAGTTGGATATTGTCGTTTAGTTTAGCAATTTTGAACATCTGAAGGTTGAGAGCAAGTTAATACATTACAAAGGCAAAGTTTCTGTGTTGGCCCTGAAGTGTGTTGCAATCATTTTTGTCTGGGAAAATAAACAGAAGTGGATCAGCAGCATGTTTGTTATATGAGATGCTGGCAGAGCCCCAGCCCCTAGGATGTTGGCTTACCTACCAACAGTGCCTCCCTTTCAGGCAATGTCAGCTGTTTTAGGAGAGTATCTGAGTCCTCTGGAAGGGAAATGCTCTAGTCAGCAGGACTGAACTTTACTACCTCCATGTAGGGAATTATGGCACTTCTATCAACTTTTGATGCATCCTTCTTCTGACACTGTGTGAAAAAGACTGTGACAGACTTTAAAGACAGTTCACTCCTTGAGAATCAGAATTCTTTTGAAAAAAGGTCCCTAGAATAAACAACATTCAATATGTTTATTGCTCTCAATTTTAGAAACATAATGGGCTCAAGAGCCATATTCACATTGATCTGTTTTAACTGTGCATGTTTTTTTCTACTCTACCCAACTGTGTTCCTATTTTTATTCTTTTCTATTCCACTCTGGAGCCATTTTGCCTCCTACTTAGGCCACCAATTATACCCATTCAAAATATATGATTTTTTTTCCTCTTTCATTTTATACCTACTCTCTTAGTTCCCAGCTACTCCTCCTAGTTAACCTTTGACATATCATAATGAAATAAATTTAGCTAGTTGTAGAGAACAAGAGTCATTATGAAAACGGGGATGGTCTGGGAGCATCTTAAAAAATCTTTTGGCTGGTTCTCAGAATGTGGACAAACTGGTAAAATCCAGCTAGGAGACAGTGCATCCAGCTCGTCTCATTCACAATAAATCCTCTGGAGTTTCCTAACAGCCACCACAGAGATGCCAGTAATGATGATTTGTTGACTGAAGTGCTGAGTAATGAATCCTGTGCCCTATTTATACACAGTGTAATGTGATTTCCTTAGCAGTAGGCAAATGCTGGAAACACAAAGGGAAGACACTATGGCCTACTAAACCACTCCCGTTGTCTAGTTTATCACTCAGTTCTATCCCTTCCTTCCTCTTTAGGAAATGGGGGTACATAAGTGATAAGTAATATAAAACTTGCAGAAAAATATTAAAATATCCAGACACTTTTGTAGCAACCAGCATTTTTTCTGTGGAGGTAGAAAGCATTCCTACCTCCTTAATAAGCCCCTCTCTAGAATTCCTACTCTGAACCTAGTAACCAGTCAATGTGGCAAATTATTTGATCTGCTGGGTCTACTCAAATAGTTTATTAGCTAACCTTCTTTAGATTTTTTTTAAAAGATTTTATTTATTTGATAGAGTGAGCAGGGGGAGGGGCCAAGGGAGAGGGAGAGAGAGAATCTCAAGCAGACTCCCCACTGAGCAGGGTGCCTGATGTGGGGCTTGATACCACAACCCTGAGATCATGACCTGAGCCAAAATCAAGAGTCAGACGCTTAACCGAATGAGCCACCCAGGCGCCCCCTAGACTTTTTAAAAAATAAATTTTTGCCCAATAATTTACTAGCAAATTTGGAAAGTGGTGAGGCTCATTAGCAGTTTAGGGTTAATGTTACCAAAAACAGTCTGCTTGAAAGGAACACATATTGGAGCAAACATACCCTTATTTCATCATCTGCACAAGTTTGCATTCAAGGGAGAACAATTTATTGCAAGTTACATCCTTTTATAGTGTGAATTCTACTATATACTAATAGTTCCTCAAAAGACAAAGATGCTGCTAAGATATTTCACTGATGAGATTCTTTCCTCCTCTCTGTTTCCTACATTTAAGGTTTGAGTGATTCCTCTTTCTAGGCTACCCCATAATTTCTTTGTTGATTAAAAAAGGCGTTAACATTTAAAGCATCAAATTAGATGACTGGAGAACTGGCCTAACTGACCCAAGTGCTCTGCCTTTCTCAATCCTCATATTCCAAACAGCATTTCTTCTTTTCAACAGGCACCTTAAAAGGTATCTTAAAAGTATCTTACTTGGGGGGATGTCTGGGTGGCATCCAACTCTTGATTTCAGCTCAGGTCATGATCTCGAGGTCATGGGGTTAGACCCCCCACCCCATTGGGCTCCCTGCTCAGTGGGGAGTCTGTTCAAGATTCTCTCTCCCTCTCCCTCTGCCCCTCCCCGGCTCTCTAAAATAAATAAATAAACTTTTTAAAAAAGTATCTTATGTGGATTTAAATGCAAGAGTATCTACAAACACTGGTATGGCTTATAAATTACATAGAAGAATAGCAAGAAAAATGGTCTGATTGTCCATGTAGTCTGTGCACTGGCTTGGTTTCAGATATTCTGTCTGAAAGTGCATAAACACATATTCCCAGAAGCTGTCATCTACCACTTCTTTTATTCCAAGCTCACTTCTTGGAATCTTAAACACAGGCACACACTGGCAAAGTTCTTGGTTCACAGAGTTGCTTAGGGCGACTGTATTGGAACAGATGCCAAAACAGTAATGTTCTTACCTCTAAACACCAGAAGACACTGACACACCCTCCTACCAGTTATTCTCTGCCAAAAAGTACAGGGAGGGACGAAGCTCCCTGAGGGAGATGGAAAGAAGCTATTGCTTCATTTTATTTTTTTTAAAGATTGTATTTATTTATTTGAGATAGAGAGAGAGAAAGAGAGCACGAGCTGGGGGCAGAGGGAGAGGGAGAAGCAGGCTCCCTACTGAGCAGGGAGCCCGATGCGGGGCTCCATCCTAGGACCCTGGGATCATGACCTGAGCCGAAGGCAGATGCCTAACCAACTGAGCCACCCAGGCACCCCTATTGCTTCATTTTGAAAGAATAGGGTTTAAAGTTATGAACTAGAGTGAAGTAAGAACATAAAAAATATTTTTCAGGGAATAGTAAAATATTAAAAGATCTGATGGGGCCATGAATCTTTCTTGGTCATCATCATACAAGTTAATTATGTTTACTTCACATAAAAATAGGAAACACAGAGAAGCATAGAAATCACAATTTCACTTCCTAAACAGGTAAACATTTAGACTATGTTTGTGTGTTTGTACACACATACATACATATGGATTCTGGTACAGACATATAGAGAAATCTTTCTTAGCCAAATGATATCATAAATTATATTTTGTTGTACAAATTGCCTTTATTACTTAACAAAAAATTATAAATATCTCACTGGTCAGTAAATAAATATCTACTATATCATTGTAATGGGTGCATAGTATTCTTTAACGTGGTTATACCATAAGTTATTTAGCAAATACCCTATGGTTGACTGAATTTTTTTCTGACTTTTATAATCATAAGCAATTCTACATGAACATCCTTCCACATGTATTTTTCTGTATGTGTTGGATTAAATTTTAGGGTAAATTCTCATAATTTTTTTTTTAAGATTTTATTTATTTATTTGTCAGAAAGAGCAAGCACAAGCAGGGGGAGCGGCAAGCAGAGGGAGAAGCAGGCTCCTTGCTGAGCAAGGAGACTGATGTGGCACTCGATCCCAGGACCCTGGGATCATGACCTGAGCCGAAGGCAGACACTTAACCGACTGAGCCACCCAGGTGTCCCTAAATTCTCAAAATGATTGACAGGTCAAAAGTAATGTTTGTTTATCTGTCTATCTATCTATCTTTCATCTACCTACATATCCTTATTAGTTTTTTTTTGTTTTTTTTTAAAGATTTTATTTATTTATTTGAGACAGAGAGAATGAGAGAGAGAGAGCACATGAGAGCGGGGAGGGTCAGAGGGAGAAGCAGACTCCCTGCTGAGCAGGGAGCCCGACGCGGGACTCGATCCAGGGACTCCAGGATCATGACCTGAGCCAAAGGCAGTCGCTTAACCAACTGAGCCACCCAGGCGCCCCTCCTTATTAGTTTTTAAATAAAATTCTAACTTACCCCGTAGAAGAAGAGTGCCAATTCATATCCCACCATCAGTAGATGATATCTCTTTTTCTCACAAGTTTGTTATCATATGGAAATCATTTTCAGAAAAATGAAAAATACATATATATATAGGTGTTTCCAATCTGATAGGTGATAATTTGCATTTCCATTATTCTCAATGTGTTTTACTTTATGAGTAAAGTTGCATGCTTTCTATATGCTTATTGACCACTTGTATCTTTTATTATTTGAATTGCCTTTACCCTTTTTTGGTTTGTCTCTTCCTAACTGAATTGGAAGACCACTCTTATTATATGTTACTAGAACTTTGCCAAAAATATTGCAAATATTTTCCCAGGGTAACCCAGATTTCAGATGTCCCCTAATTTGGTTGGGGAGGGGGGCAGGGGGAATGAGACACAGTGTCCAAATAGCTGTCTTTGTATTTGTTCGATGCCTCAGACTACCAGGATACATGAGCTCAGCATGTCTCTCCTACTCTTAAAAAAATCTTTTCATGCAAAGACCTTACTGAACATAACTATAGGTTAGATGGAAAACAGGTTCTGCAAAACACACCTTAGAGGAAAATCCCTAGTGGACATGTCTGTTCTTATTCATTATCAGCTCTATTTGAGGCTGTAATAGGGAAGGGCTTGCAAACAACCCAGTTCATCTCAACTTGCTTCCTCAACTTGTCTTGATGCTCAGTCAAACAAAGGGCCCTCCAGTTACCAAAAATCTCCCTCCTTAGAAGACAGTTGAGCAATCGTCTCATTTTGAAAATGCCCTTTGGGGATATCACGTCTTGCCCAACTCCAGTTTATCAGAGTATTTCTTCCAATCTTTTTCTGCTGAATCTCTCAAGAGTATTAACTTTTCTTCAACTAGTTTCTGCAAATTTTCTGTCAGTTTCATTTCTAAGTATCTTCTTTGGTTGCTACTACAATTGGTAATTTCCCACCACCACATTATCTAACCAACTATTCTTTATATATAGGAAAATGATTGATTTGGATACATTTTTGTGTGTGAAATCAACCACCTTACTAATCTATCTCATTGTTTGTAATAATATTCTCTTACTTCTTATCTGTTTCTCTTAATATATTATCATCTTCCAGTAATGATTATTGTGTCACCTTCTTTCAAATATCCATAACTCTCAGTACTTTCTCATGTCTAATTATATTAGTACTTCTACACAAGGAGTACTAGTACTGATGATAGGGTTCTTCATCTGTCATGACAAAAACTTATAAAGCTTCCATTAAAAATGATGCTGGCTTATTTGCAATGACGTGGATGGAACTAGAGGGTATTATGCTAAGCAAAATAAGTCAGAGAAAGACAATTATCATATGATCTCACTGATATGTGGAATTTGCTCAGCGGGGAGCCTGTTTCTCTCTCCTTCTGTCTCTCCTCCAGCTTGTGCTCTCTCTCTCTCGCTCACTCTCTCTCTCTCTCTCAAATAATAAAATCTTAAAAAAAAAAAGGGGGGGGGAGACACCTGGGTGGCTTACTCAGTTAAGCATCCACCTTCAGCTCAGGTCATGATCCCAGGGAACTGGGATCGAGTCCTGCATTGGGCTCCCTGCTCAGAAGGGAGCCTGCTTCTCCCTCTGCCTACCACTCCCCCTGCTTGTGCTCAGTCTCTGTCTCTCTCTCGCTCTCTCTCTGACAAATAAATAAATAAAATCTTAAAAAAGAAAAAGAATGTTAGATTTGTCAGAATTTTTAAGATACGAGTACAGGATTTGTCAAAGGCCTTTTAGATACCAGTTCATTGATCCACACTAAACTGGAATTATCATTAAATATGTTTAGACAGCCATTTGCAATGACATGGATGGAACTAGAGGGTATTATGCTAAGCGAAATAAGTCAATCAGAGAAAGCATTTATCATATGATCTTCACTGATATGTGGAATTTGAGAAACAAAACAGGATCATAGCTGAAGAGAGGAAAAAATACAAGATGAAACCAGAGGGAGAGACAAACCATAAGAGAGTCTTAATCATAGGAAACAAACTGAGGGTTGCTGGAAGGGAGGGGGTGGAGGGATGAAGTAACTGGGTGATGGACATTAAAGAGGGCACGTGATGTAATGAGCACTGGGTTTTACAAGCAACTGATGAATCACAGACCTGTACCTCTGAAACCAATAGTACATTATATTTTAATTAATTGAATTTAAATTTAAAAATGTTTAAAAATGGGGAAAAATATGCTTAGACATGTTCATGGGTTGTTACTTCTATTTTACTGATCTATACATCATTTCTAATACCAGTACCATGCAAGTTTATTTATTGAGCATTTTGATACATTATAATAGCTAGTGACATGAGTCTCTTTATTTCTCTAAGGCTTTTCTAGGCTAATGTGGCTCAATATTCTAATCATTATTTATATTGCTATCATGTAGATAGTAAAAATTAATAAAATAGAAAATAATACAAAACAATTTGGGGTGCTTTGATTTAAAAATTTTTTAAAAATCAAGTACCACAAATTCTAGGGGAAGCAGAAATCAATATGAGCTTAAAAAGTGATGGACAGGGGCGCCTGGGTGGCTCAGTCATTAAGCATCTGCCTTTGGCTCAGGTCATGATCCCAGGGTCCTGGGATCAAGCCCAGAGTCGGGCTCCCTGCTCAGCGGGAAGCCTGCTTCTCCCTCTCCCACTCCCCCTGCTTGTGTTCCCTCTCTCGCTGTCTCTCTCTGTCAAATAAATAAATAAAATCTTAAAAAAAAAAAAATGATGGACAGCTTTGTAAAAGATTTATTTTTTCTAGTTAAAGAAGAGGCTAGGAGAAGGGGGAGAGAATTAATTTACAGGGTGATAAAGAAAGCAGACATGGTAATTAAGGGTTATTCAGTTGAGGCTGAAATATATTTGTGTAGGAAATCACCCTTGTTCCACTATAAGAAGGATGTCTGTGAAGAAAAACAATTTGTTATTTAGCCAAATAGTTACTAGAATAAGAACTGAGGAATTATAGTAAGCTAAGGAAATAAAATCTAATACAATAATGATATTGGGTCAACGAAGAATGAATAAGAATTTTAAAAATCTTACAAAGTGAATAAAAATATTACCAAACCAGAAATTTCCTATAAACCTGTTTCAAATTATTTTCTTTTCCAAGGAGTTTATTGTTTTAATTTATTTAAATATAATAGTATAAATCTCTGAAAACATCTAACTAATGTCATAGTGGTGGAGAGAGGTTGAGTGATTCCATTAAGCTCTAGGGAAGTGAGCACAGATAATTAATTATATGGATAAAGTTCAAATAAGGTCTTCACAATACGCTCCCCCATAACCTTTCCATCTTTCTCATCCCAAGCTGTCCACATCACATTGAACTCGCTGCACTTCTCAGAAGACACCACATCTTCCCCGTTACCCCATCCTCCAGCAACCACCCCCTTTTCCTCTAAATACCTGTGCCCACAGTGCAGACACAGGATTCAAACAAATTCTTCCCTGTCCTGTACCTCAGTCTGGGCCAGGCAGCGTTCTTTTGGCTCCCACTGTGCCTCATGCATACCTCTCTTAATCCCTGGTTTTCTTGACTGTCCCCCTCAGGAGAGATACCATGGAAGGCATCTTAATTGTTCATTTAGCATTTAGTATATAGAGGGCATTTTTTTTTTTAATTATGGAAATAAAAATTAACTGTTTTTAGAAAATCTTAAGGGGCACCTGGGTGGCTCAGTTGGTTAAGCAACTGCCTTCAGCTCAGGTCATGATCCCAGGATCCTGGGATCGAGTCCCACATCTGGCTCCCAGCTCAGCGGGGAGCCTGCTTGACCCTCTCCCCTCTCATGCTGTTTCTCTCTCGCTCACTCTCAAATAAATAAATAAATAAATAAATAAAATCTTCAGAAAATCTTAGGAGATTCAGGACACAAACTCTCTACTGCACTTACTTTTCACAACTCAGTGAGGTTAAAATGTCACACAATGGCTGCAGAGCTCATATCCGTAACTGTTAACCAAATCAACAAGGTCTCCTCTTCCTGTACTGTCTGTGAAGATCAGGTAGGAGAAGGAGTCCAAGTCAGTCAGTATCAGAATAAGGGAATCATAAAGTTGGAACAACCCACAAAAATCATTCATCCAGTGGTTTCTAACCCAGGTTGAGCTTTTAATAAAATGCCAATGCCTAGGTCTTACCTCAAGGGAATCTAACTTAGCTGGTCTAGGGTGGCCAAGCAGTAGTATTTCTGGAGTTCCCCAGATGCTTCCAATATGCACCCAGAATTGAGAACAATGGATATAATCCTACTCCTTCATTTTGCTGATGAGGCAAACATGACAGGTAAAGTCACTTGGTTGGGTAGAAAGGAGACACAATGAAAATAACCAAGGTGCCTCAACATACAATATAGCTCTCTTTCCAGCAAATCATACTTCATAACAAATTATTTCTGTAAAGGTGAGGAAATAAACCCTGTAAAGTCTAATGACACTACATGATTCATTACAGAAAGAATGATTAGGAAATCAACAGATTTGTAAGAACCTGCTTACTTAAGATGAGCACTACGGGTGAGATTAACTGGACTGAAAGTAAATCAAGTACAAGCTGCATGTGGTGGCACTTCAAAATAAGTGTAATGAGAAGCAATTTGAAGCAAAAAAAAAAAAAAAAAAAAGATTCCAACTGCCAGGCAAAGGCAGATTCTGTGCAGGAAAAAACTTGGCTGAATAAACAGAACTAGCTAAGACTAGATTATACAAACAGGATTTATTTCTAATTCAGACATAGCTGAACTATACAGCAACTCTATCTACTTATAATTTCCTATCTGTGTAAATCTGATGCTGGTATGTATCTACAGCTTTCTGCAAGCCTTATCCCTGACAGAAATAAAAGAGGGCTCTCAGGTTCACAGGAACTGAGAATGGAAATCATATTGGTGCGAGAGGTCAAACTTTTCTTGGATTTATCCTCCAGATTTAGAATATTTAAAAAGTTAAATTGAGAATGACAATGAGGAAGGTCAATGGAAGAGACAAATTAATATTTATTGGCAAAGGCGCAAGGGACAGAGAGAGCATGTGGTGCCGTTTTGTTTCCCCACTGCAGCTCCAATCTCCATTCTCAAGTCAACTCTATTTCCAGATGGTTCTTCAGTTCCAAGACTCAAAGAAATAGTCCTATCCAGGATAAAAACTGCTTGCCAATTTACTTGACTTTTATTTTCATAATCATTTTATGCTATTTCTCAACTTTTTAAACATATAATCTGTCTTTTTTTTAATTTTAAAATTTATTTATTTGAGAGAGAGAGAACAAGAGAGACCACAGAGGGAGAGGGAGAGGCCGACTCGCCACTGAGCAGGGAGCCTCCTGAGATCATGACCTGAGCCGAAGGCAGACACTAAACTGACTGAGCCACCCAGGAACCCAAAACATACAATCTTTTAATATATGGTCATCCTATCTCAGTTTGTGATCCTGATCATATAGCAAGGAATATAATTTTCTGACTCATACAAACTTTCAGAATATTTGCCTTAGCTTCCTGTTTTTATATACACACATACACATAAATTTCCATTTTTCATTTCAAGTTGAATTTTTAGGCTAAGGATATGTGATACATGGCCCAAATTAGTGAAACTCAGGAAACTAAAAAATGTAGCTACAGTCCAGGAAGGATAATGCCATTTGGGTTCTTGTCATGTTCTAAATTAGTGCTAAAATCGATATTTAGAGGGCGCCTGGGTGGCTCAGTCGTTAAGCGTCTGCCTTCGGCTCAGGTCATGATCCCAGGGTCCTGGGATCGAGTCCCACGTCGGGCTCCCTGCTCGGCGGGAAGCCTGCTTCTTCCTCTCCCACTCCCCCTGCTTGTGTTCCTGTTCTCGCTGTCTCTCTCTGTCATATAAATAAATAAAATCTTAAAAAAAAAATCGATATTTAGGTATCACAAACAGAAAAAGAAAACACTCTAAAATACTGTTATTAGCAAATAGGTTATATATATCACAGAGAAGTTGTAACCTTGATTTTCACCATATTAAAGTAACTTCTAGTTATTTCAAAGGCTGGCTGGTCAATATGTAGGTTGTGAAGACCCTTTCCATATCTGTCTCCTTCCAGTTACTTCGTGAGACAAACAGGAGTGATCTGGAAGGGAAGAAGAAGTAAATCTTTTTTTTTTTTTAAAGATTTTATTTATTTATTTGAAAGAGAGAGAGCACATGAGAGGGGGGAGGGTCAGAGGGAGAAGCAGACTCCCCGCTGAGCAGGGAGCCCGATGCGGGACTCGATCCCGGGACTCCAGGATCACGACCTGAGCCGAAGGCAATCGCTTAACCAACTGAGCCACCCAGGCGCCCCAATCTTTTTTTTTTTTTTTTTAAGATTTTATTTATTTATAAGAATGAGAGAGAGAGCATGAAAGGGGGGGAGGGCCAGAGGGAGAGGCAGACTCCCTGTTGAGCAGGGAGCCCGATGCGGGACTCCATCCTGGGACCCCAGGATCATGACCTGAGGAGAAGGTAATAGCTTAACCAACTGCGCCACCCAGGCACCCGAAGAAGTAAATCTTTAACGCATCTCAAATGTTTCCTTTGAGTAGCTTTCATAGATATTGGGGCAATTTGGATGAAGGATAACTAATGCTTGAGACTTAGAAATTATCCATAGATGTTACTCATCCAGGTCCTCATAATGGAAAACTGCCAACTGGATGAACTATTCAAATCAATATATTTTGTTATTGAGCCATGTGTTTCACAAACTCAGATCTCAAAGCTACAATTCCATTTTAGATCCCATTCAAATGTCAGCCACACAGAAATAGCCCCCACCCAACGTGACATCCCAGAACCTTCATGGTTAACCTGTGAAAAAATAAAGGCATAAAGACCTTCAGCCCCCTATCTACCAACCACTTATCAGTTTGTTTTAAAAAATTCAAATGGTTCCAACTTCAAAGTAAATCTGACTCAGTGTTAGTCAGGGAAACTCACCCCCAAAATGCACTCCTTCACTTTTACACCCTAATCCATAACGTCTCCATTTTTTCCTAACAGAATCCATGGAAAGCTCTTGGATCTTGCCCCCCCCCCCCCACTGTAATCTCCCTCTTCCATTCTCCCCACAAGGTACAATGATACCTAATAATGAGTTGCAAAATTTTTTTGTTATTTCCCCTTTTACGTATTTGATACTTGTAGGACCTTCTCAGTTACTAATCTTCTCTCAGCCAAGTTTATACCTTTAAAATAAGTTTATCCACCTCTGCCTTATAAAATTGTGAAGATTTGTGATAAAGTAGGTAAAAAGGCCCGACATACATGAAGCACTCATCAATTGTTATTATTTTTACTGTTTTCACCTATGTTCTCTATTCAGTGTCTTACATGAAGAGGCTCAAAGGGGGGACATAACAAAGAACTAAGTAATAAATGAAAGTTTGAAATGAGTAGTAAAAAAACAAAACCAAACCAAACAGGTGTTCATTTCAGAACTTTCTTCCTAATTAAGCAGGATCCTCAAGCCATCTTCTCTGAACCTTGATTCCACTGCACTTTTAGTTTGTGAAGAAGTGGCTTAAATGAGTCCATTTGAACTATTAAACTTACACCATTTGAGAAAATTCATAACCCTAGAGAGAGCTCTTACAAGCATGAGCTAACATAGCAAGCATGTCCTCAAACTCCAGGGGTGTGAAGTCTTGTTTGGAGGAAAAGCAGGGAGTCTCTCCTGCCTGTGGAGGAAAATTAAAGCCTTGTGTGATTATTTAAAAAAAAAAAAAAAGTCAATTTGTAAGAGGGTCTCAAAATCCACTATTCCAAATCTTCATGTAGTTTCTAAAACATTTGGGAGCCACTGAAGACTTTGGAGAACAGTAATGTGATCAGAATACTACCATGAATACTACAAGAAGGTAAGCCTTGTCACTTGGAAGAGAATTGATGATTGAGAAGGTAAATGATAATGTTCATCACTTGAACAACTGCTAAAGCTGTTCACCGGTAGCTATTACATATTTCAAATTGTTGTCAAAAGTGTAGCTTCTAATAGGAGATGGAAAACCAAGTGTTTCATTAATAAGTCAACTAAAGAATAAAGAAGAATTTGTGGAGACAACACCCAATTGAGTATGCACCAATCTTTTGTTCTCAGACACACTATCTCCCAAATGCACAACTTTTTAGATGTAAAATTTTTTTTTTTAAGATTTTATTTATTTGAGAGAGAGAGAGTGAGAGAGAGAGAGCACAAGTGTGTGGGAGGGGGGAGAGGGAGAGGGAGGAACAAACTCCCAACTGAGCAGGGAGCCCTACTTGGGGCTCGATCCCAGGATCCTGGGATCATTACCCGAGCTGAAGGCAGATGCTTGCTTAACCGACTGAACCACCCAGGTGCCCCTAGATGTAAAATATTTAAAATTCATTTTATTTTGGGCATTTCAGACCCTGACCTAGGACTTGGGACTGTGTCACTGACTTTTTGAGTGACCTCTAGCAAACCATATAACTGTTTTTATTCTAAATCCTAGGTATTTCAAAAACAAGCTTTGAAATCACTGGCACACACAGACTAATCTTTAGGATTCTTGCTATGCTCTAAAAAGGTTTCTCTTGATTCATTCTGATTCATGGTAAAATTAAATGTTGTTTTCCCAGATCTTTGGGGAAATTTTTTTTTTTTTTTGGTAGAGTGTAGTGCTCCAGATAATTGTGTGACCATTTAAGAAACACCATTTTTTTTTTAAAAAGTTGTATCTATTTTATATAAAAATATAGGTTGCATTCACTGCTTCTCTGCTTTTTTTTTTTTTAAGATTTATCTATTTGAGAAAGAGAGCAGGAGCTTGTTTAGGGTGGGGGGCGGGCAGAGCAGAGGGAGAGGGAGAGAGAGTCTTAAGCAAACTCAGCACTGAGCACGGAGCCCTATGTGGGGCTCAGCTAGATCTCACAACTCTTGAGATCTTGAGTGGAGCCAAAACCAAGAGTTGGATGCTTAACTGACTGTGCCACCCAGGTGTCCTGCTTCCCTACTTTCTTAAGCAGAGTGTGCTGAATATGATTTAATGCTTTATTGATGACTCAGAACCACAGTAAACACCTTCTTTATCATGGTGCGCTGTGATTCAATGATGTGTGACCCAACCGCCAAAGGAAGAAAATGCAAGGAAAGCCTACATATACATACAAAGTTCAGAAAAAAAAAGAAATAAAAGATTGTTTGCTTTCTAAAAACTACTCATTTTACCCCTGAACTGAATGCACCATACTGCATGTCCCACTTTAGGAAGGATATCAGCAAAGTAGAGCATTCTAGGGCAGCCAGGATGGTGAGTGGTCTTGAAACAAGGTCTAGTCAGAGAAATGACTGAAAGAATTAGAGGAGGCTTCACTTACAAAGAGAAAACTTAGAAAAGATAGATATTTGAATGTTGGTAGTGTTATCTTGTGAAGATGCCTTAGCTATAAATTGCAAATACCTAAATCAGAGAACCAAGATCAATGGGTAAAAATTATTACAGGGGAGCATATTTTGGTTCAATATAAAAGGAACTCATCTTTGTAATTTGCTTTGGTTCACAATTTATATATAAGATCCTATTTAGGGGCACCTGGGTGGCTCAGTCATTAAGAGTCTGCCTTCGGCTCAGATCATGATCCCAGGGTCCTGGGATCGAGCCCCGCATTGGGCTCCCTTTTCCACGGGAAGCCTGCTTCTCCCTCTCCCACTCCCCCTCCTTGTGTTCCCTCTCTCGCTGTGTCTCTCTCTCTGTCAAATAGATAAATAAAATCTTAAAAAAAAAAAACCCTATTTAGTTTCACAGGTAATAGAAAGATGAGCTACCTAAGTACAGGCTTCCCACATGAGGCAATAGCCTACTGCAGCTAGAACACAGAATATGTGATGTGGGAAGCAGAGAGAATTGAAAAAATAAATGGAACCAGACATGGAGGAACCTGGAAAGCTAAGTTGAGGATACTAGGTTGTCTTAAATAGGCAATTGCAGGGGTTGCCTGGATGACTCAGTCAGTTAAGCATCAGACTCTTGATTTAGGCTCAAGTCGTGATCTCAGGTTCGTGAAATTGAGTCCTGCGTTGGGCTTCACACTCAGTGGGGAGTCTGCTTCTCTCCCTCCCTCTCTCCCTTTCCTTCTGCCCCTCCCCCGCATGTGCACGCTCTCTCTCTCTCTCACATTAGCAAATAAATCTTCAAATAAATAAATAAACAGGCAATTGGGAGAGACAAAGCATTTTAAAATCCTTTTTTTTTTTTTAAGATTTTATTTATTTATTTGACAGAGAGAGACACAGCGAGAGAGAGAACACAAGCAGGGGGAGTGGGAGAGGGAGAAGCAGGCTCCCCGCAGAGCAGGGAGCCTGATGCGGGACTCGATCCCAGGACCCTGGGATCATGACCTGAGCTGAAGGCAGTCGCTTAACCAACTGAGCCACCCAGGCGCCCTTAAAATCTTTTTTTAAAAGATTTTATTTATTTATTTGACAGAGAGATAGAGAGAGAGCACAAGTAGGCAAAGAAGCAGGCAGATGGAGAGGGAGAAGCAGGCTCCCCGCAGAGCAGGGAGCCTGATGCGGGACTCGATCCCAGGACCCTGGGATCATGACCTGAGCCGAAGGCAGCCGCTTAACCGACTGAGCCACCCAGGCGCCCCTTAAAATCCTTTTTAACTCAAATTTTATTTAGAAAAATTATAAAACAACTTCATTATTAAAAATTCAAAGATAGCAAAATATGGTACATACAGAGTGAAAGCAGACCATCAAACCCAGTTCCCAGAGGTACACATAAACAATTTAGCTTGTATCTTTACTTAACCTTTTTGTGGCTCAGGTTCTTCATCTACAATAACACATAATGATAGCACCTGCTCATAGAGGTGTTATGGGGATTAAATGAATAATTGCCAACTCCATGAAGGCAAGGATTTTGTCCAGTTCAGGAATTCTCAACCTCTGCACTACTGGCATTTTAGGTTGACGAATTCTTTGATGTGAGCAGCTGTCTTGTGCATTGTAAGATAAGTAGTGGCGCCCTGGCTTCTACTCACTAGATGCCAGTAGCAATCCCCCTATACATACATTCTCGTGACAAAAAAAATGTTTCCAGACATAGTCAAATATCCCCTGGGGGGCAAAATCACCCCAAGTCAAGAACCACTGGTTTCATTTGCTGCTGAATGTCTATCACTTAGCACAGTATGTAATACATATCTGTTGAATAGAATGAATACATGTAAGGATCCTTGAGCAGTGCAGGCACATAGGAAGCCCTCAGTTAACTGCTAGCAATGTTAGCTATTTTTATTATACTATTTCCTACAAGACTATGCCACATATAACTATTTCAGCATAAATGAGGTCATATTATTACTTCACTGCAATTTGCAACTTTTAGCCAATGATATGTATTAGACACTATTTTATATCACCACATACAGATATAGCTCTATCTCAATCATTTTCTTTTTTTACTTGAATTCCAGTGTAGTTAACATAGAGTGTTATATTAGTTTCAGGGGTACATTACAGTGATTCAGCAGTTCCATATATTACTCAGTGCTCACCAAGATAAGTGTACTCTTAATCCCCTTCACCTACTTATCTCAATCATTTTCAATGAAATCATAGCATTCTACTGTACAGGATATATCCTATCACATCAATTCACTTATTCAGTTCACTATTGATGGATATTTAGGTTAATTCCAACTTACTGCTATTATAAAGCTGCAAAGAACATTTTCCATCAAGAATTTTTAGCAATGCAATGACACAATCTGAGCTATTCAATATATTATGTCCTAATTTTAAAAGAGGTTCTGTATTTAGGATTCTCCAAACAGAAACAATGAGTGAGAGAGAGAGAGATTTTAACAAATTGGCTCATGTGATTATGGAGACTGGCAAATCCAAAATCAGCAGGGTGGGCCAGCAGGCTACAGATTTTATAAGAAGAGCCAATGCTGCAGTTCAAGTCTGAAAGTCATCTGCTGTGGACTTCCTCTCGCTCAGAGGAAGTCAGTCTTTTGTTCTAGTCTGGCCCTTCAACAGATTAGATGAGGCTCACCCACATTAATAGAGAGCAATCCACTTCACTCAAAGTCCACCACTTAAATGTTAATTCACCCACAGGGTGCCTGGGTGGCTCAGTCAGTTAAGCATCTGACTATTGGTTTTGGCTCAGGTCGTGATCTCAGGGTCATGTGATCAAGCCCCACACAGGGCTCTGCGCTCAAGGCGTAGTCTTGGGATTCTCTCTTTCCTTCTCTCTCTGCCCCTCCCCCAGCTTGTGCTATCTCTTTCTAAATATTTTTTTTTAAATGTTAAAAAAAATAAAATAAAATGTTAATTCATCCAAAAGCACGCTCACAGAAACATCCAGAATATTTGACCATATATCTAGGCACCACGGCCCAGCCAAGCTGACACATAAAATAAATCAATAGATTCAGAAAGAATCTCATAAGTGACAACACATAAGTAGAGGCTACCTAAGAGAAAAACGGTAGAGATGAACCATGAGCTGACTGGGATGCTGGACTGGATGACCTGTATATTCATCCAGGGTTCTGAGTCTGGACTGTGGAGATACCTTCTAGGAAGAGTAATGCATGCTGTTCTCTTTCCCCTTCATCATGGCTGTAGACTAGTGTATTCTTGCAGTTTATGTGCCTATTATTTAGAATTTTTCTATCGGGAGCCTTGAGTGTCTGCCTTCAGCTCAGATCATGATCCCTGACCTGGGGGCTTAGGACTGAGTCCTGCATCGGGCTCCCTGCTCAGTGGGGAGTCTGCTTCTCCCTTTCCCTCTGCCCCTCCCTCCTGCTCATGCTTTCTCGCTCTCAAATAAGTAAAATCTTTTTAAAATACAAAAAATAGAATTCTTTTATCTTCTTGGGGCTGTCAGGCAGTCAACTGCCACTTCTTGATGTTATTACTGTGTCTGCCTTGAACAACTAATAATGCATGCAAAAGCCCTTTGTATAATTGTTAATGCCAAGGAAATGTGCAGCAATGTACTACTATTGTGGTCTCCTGTGGACTAGATAAACCCAGATAACTAAGCTTATTATGTCTAAAATTAAAGTAAATAAATGGGTGAGGGCTGCGTGTGTGTGTGTGTGTGTGTGTTAATTGAAAAATACTGACTTAATGCATGAATCTTATAACATCTATTTATATGCAGTGATACTTGGTGCTTTATTCTATTTTCCCATCTGGTTCTAGATATGTGAGATGGCTGGGTGGAGAGTTTTGTCTTGATTCGGTATTGTCCTATGTTACCTATCATTTCTGCCTAAATTATCTGTGGAACAAGGCACCAAATATACAAATAAATTCCATGAATAAGCACACAAATAATAATTCCCCAGTCTCAATAAGTACTTCTCTACTTATAAGTTGAAGAATTAATACAGTCTCTCTGCTTTGCTGCTTAGTATGAGGCTACTTTACTTTAAAATTAGGTTCAGATTCATGAAGTAAGGTTAAAAGTTCAGGGAGAGGAAGAAATCCACTATTTAAAAATGTGCCACTATTTATTTTTAGCTACCACTTTTTAGCACCTAGGCATTAAATTACATAATGCTTAGGAGTTAGTTAAGGGTATTCCATAACCTGTCATCATTCTCTCATTGCAGGAGGCCCATCATTAACCTTTCCATTAATTCTATATCTTTCAGATCTTCCTAAATCAACACCTACTCTAAATTACTACTCAAATTAAACCCTAGTTTTACATACACATTCTCTCTGTTTTAGTCTGAAAAGCCTACAAGCTTTTCTGTCTAGTCCCCATTTCTGCCTCACTCCAGAATCTGGCTTGAAGCCTGGACTTTCTTAAATCCAACTGCTTGCAAGCAAATCCTCTATCAAACAGCTCTCTCACATGTCTGTGTATTAAAAATAGCTAATATGACTCACCAATGCTTCTTACTTACTCAAACGAAAGGGCAGCTCTTGTGCCCCAGGGATGGAAGAGTGGAGGAGGGAAATGTGTGAAAAAGAGCACCCAATACGCAGAAACAATTTTCTAAATTTCATATTGATGTTGAATTTGGCCCTGGTATTTCCATCAGGAAACATCTACAATAATTTTATGTGGGATTGTTCGTTTTTAGCTGATTTTCCTGGAGAGTTATATTTTCTTAAATGTCTGGTATGGCTTATATGGCACTGTCATGTTTATTCATGTATCACCCTGTTTAGACTAATATTAGAATAATACTGGCTTCAAAAATGGCTTTTGTCAAACTCTCTTCTGCCTTAGCTTTCTGATAACCCTGTAATCTGTTCATTCCTTCATTCAAGAATCATTATCGAATACTCTCTATGGTGTGCAGGGCTGCTGCACTCCCTAACTCCAGACAGCACTATTCTCATATTCTCTGGAGTTGAGTTTGGGGAAGGGGGGCACTCCCTGCAGTTGTATATTTATTTACTGATGGGGATAAAAAAGGTATACATGACATAGTCACCTAGCCTAGGCCCTCCAGGAGTGATTAATAAACCTTTTTTAAAACAAGTAGATCATTGTACATTCATTGCATTATTTATTCATATAGGCTGGTCATTTGTTAATGAATAGTCTAAGTTTAGGTTTTCTTGGTCCAGACACTCTATCTATCCCTGACATGAAAGTCCATACAGGATCAACGTAAGCACAAAAGAGGCAGAGATCTGAAAGTAACTATACACTAAGCAATAAAAATGCTGACTTTCACATAAAGTTTCTAACTTGTAAAGTGTTGATAACTCTTATCAACCAATGGAATAAAGTCCAGCCCTGTATCCAACACAGCTGATGACATGACCTTCATAAATGACAAAAAGTCAAGTTTAATTGTCATCTCTATTCCTTCTATTTTTTTTTAATCAAGCTATAACAACAGAAAAATCGTTTCTCTTTAATACAAACAAGCCAGGAAGGTCACATAATCTAGTCATGAGAGGTTTATTTGTTATCATTTGTAAAAAAAAAAAAAAAAAAAAAATTCTTTCAGTAAGAAAACTTTTTTCCTTATAGTAACTGACCTTTGTCATAATTCTTTTTCACCCCTGTCATACATTTCTAAGACTTAATGTAACTACTTAGGTTAGTTGGATCAAAATTACCTTGTGACTCAGGTAGAAATAATTCTTCAAGCAGAGCAATTTATATGACTTGCCTTTTTTTTTTTTAAGATTTTATTTATTTATTTGAGAGAGAGAGAGAGTGAGAGAGAACATGAGAGGGGAGAGGGTCAGAGGGAGAAGGAGACTCCCACTGAGCAGGGAGCCCGATGTGGGACTCGATCCTGGGACTCCAGGATCATGACCTTAGCTGAAGGCAGTCGCTTAACCAACTGAGCCACCCAGGCGCCCCTATATGACTTGCCTTTTACCATCCATTAAGCAGCTTTTTATTTTGGGCCTACTTGTAATGTGTATTAATATCAGCTTGTAAGAGAAAATGACATTCAGCATTTTCACTGGTTTATAATAAGAAATCACTATTTCAAATAACCTTCACTCAATACTGGTCTATACTGAGTGCTGGAAGGAGGTGAATATAAAGATGAACAAGACATTATCTGTTCTCTCTACACGCATACTCTGGTGCCTGAAACCCATGTCTACTCAAAATGCAATCTAACAGGGGCCATAACCATGAATTAAACCGAGAGCTTTGAGAATATGGGAAGATTAACTCCAAATGGGGGATGTGAAAGTGTGTATAGCAACCACGTGGGGATGTCAGAGGAAGGAGAAAAACAAGGAGATAAAAGAATGAAAAGAAACTGAAGAGAAAGTTTTGAGAAATTTAAGATGGATGTCTGGTGGGGTGCCTGGGTGGCTCAGTCATTAAGGGTCTGCCTTTGGCTCAGGTCATGATCCCAGGGTCCTGGGATCGAGCCCCTCATCGGGCTCCCTGCTCAGCGGGAAGCCTGCTTCTCCCTCTCCCACTCCCCCTGCTTGTGTTCCCACTCTCGCTTTCTCTCTGTCAAATAAATAAATAAAATCTTTAAAAAAAAAAAAAAGAATGGAAGTCTGGTTGAGGCAGTCAGACTTAAACCGTGTAAATCTTGGGACTTGGAAATAACATGCTCAGATCTGTGTTCCCTTAGTACAGTTTTATGTGTTCTTCCTGTTCCATACAGGGTACAATCTAAACTGAATGACTTAAGGTCTACAAAAACCTCGCCTGACATACCTTCTGTTGCTGGTCCTCTTGCCCATTCCATTCCTGCCTGAGGACTTCACTTCCACCAAATAGACATTCACTCTGACCTCCCAGCATGTCTGGATCTCTACCACCTTGGTTGTTTCCCATAAATACTACCACAAAGCTGGAATCCTTCCCCATTCTTCTCCAGATACTCAATTTATATACTCAGCATTTATTTAAATTACGTGTGTGTGTTTGCATGAATTACTTTTTTTTTTTAAACTGAAGGCCTAGCATATATTAAGCAGTGTGTAAGATACAAAGTTATACCAGATCAGGCCACTACTAATCAGGGAATTTATAACTCATCTAAATCCTATCCATCCTTTGAGAGAATTTCTCCAGACCTGCCTGGCTCCTGAAATTCTATGGTATGTTCAGAAATGTCAGTACTGGGAGCCTGGGTGGCTCAGTCGGTTAAGCGTCTGCCTTCTGCTCAGGTTGTGATCCCAGGGTCTGGGATCGAGTCTGACATCCAGCTCCCTGCTCAGCAGAGAGCCTGCTTCTCCCTCTCCCTCTGCCACTCCCCCTGCTTGTGATCGCTCTCTCTGTCAATAAATAAATAAAATCTTAAAAAAAAAAAAAAGAAAAAGAAGAAATGTCAGTACAAATTACATGAAAGATTTAAACTGTTTCCAACAGGCCTCCTTTTTCTTGAAATGTTATTTGAAATATTCATTATTTTTCATCAGTTAAATAATGTTGAGCTCCTTCAGAATAGGGATCCCATTTCATGTTTCTCTAGCAGCAATAATTAAAATGTTTTCTATATTATAGATTCTATAGGTACTTAACAAATAATTGGCACAAACAAAAGAAATTAATGACCATATATATTCTATTTTATAAACATTGTAAGTAAAAATCTATATATTAGAAATATATAGAATAATATATATTAGCATAATGAATCAGTGTTAAGATGTAGTGATTATATCTGCATTTTTAATTTCAAGAACCAATAATTTCTTTAATTAACGCATATATGTGTGTGTATATATGACAAAAGTTTATTTTCCTAATTAAGATTCCTTCAAAAATCCACCGTTACATAAATTATACCACCATAAAGTTGTGTGAAAAATCTGTTACTCCGCCATCAGATTTTCATAATGAAAAAAAATCAATTTTTCATAAAGTAGAAACATCTCAGAATAAAGAATAAACTTTTAAATTGAATAAACATGACAAAATCACTACAGCTTCTTAATTATGTTTATTTTGCCATTTATTTTTAATTTTTTTTATTTTGCCATTTAAATCATTTAAGTAAATGAAATTTGGAAGAAAGTAAATTTGGAAGAAAGTAAAAGCTAGAACAAAAAAGGTCATAGTATCATGGCTTGAGTGATTATTTCAATATTCTTTTTTTTTTTTTTAACATTTTATTTATTTATTTGTCAGAGAGAGAGAGAGCACAAGCAGGAGGAGCGGCAGGCGGAGCAGGTAGAGGGAGAAGCAGACTCCCCGCTGAGCAAGGAGCCCAATGCGGGACTGGATCCCAGGACCCTGGGATCGTGACCTGAGCTGAAGGCGGACGCTTAACAACTGAGCCACCCAGGCATCCCTATTTCAATATTCCTTGTAAAAATCCTTAGAGTAGGTCTCAATAAGCTCCAGTCAGACTCAGGTAAGTTAAATAACTTGCCCAGTCAAGGTCCCTAAAATATAATACTTAAACCCAGGTGTTCGTGACATCAAAGTCCCTGCTTTTTTTTTCTTCTTTTTTTCCCAAAGTAGGCTCCACACCCGCATGGAGCCCAGCACAGGGCTTGAACTCACAACCCTGAGATCAAGACCTGAGCTGAGATCAAGAGTCAGAACTTAACCAACTGAGCCACCCAAGTGCTCCAGAGTCTCGGCTTTCTGTGCAGTGTCCCCTGGTACTACTCCTAGCAGAGCAGTACACAGAAACTTCGAGGAAGTGGTGGCATTTTAAATTGAGTCACCAGGGAGTGCTTGGTTTCTGAGGACAGATAGGGTCAAATATTCCTGTGTAAGGAAGAACTGTGCTAAGACAAGCTGCAGGGAACATGGTGGTTGCTGTGGTAAGCATCCCCTCTTGGAACTGGAGACATTCATTCCCCCAACAGCAGGCAGGTCGGTGGGTGATGGCTGTGGGGGATTTGCTATCAGAACCACCTCACCCAGGGGCAGCTCACATAGATAACGACTTAATGCAGGATGAAGGCCTAACTGCCTTGCCTCAAGGTGGGGCAATTCTGAAGGGTCACCCAGCTCCAGAACTCTCTTATAACTTTATCTCCTCCATATTCTGCCCAATCCTATTTCCTCTGCTCCTTGATAAACTTTCTACATGCAAGTTTCCATCTCAGGGTCTATTTCCCAGGAAAGTGGCCTAAGACAGTAAGAAATATAACAATAAACAAACACAGTATGGTATATAACAATGATCAGAGGGAGATCAAATTCTGTTTAGAGAAAACCTTGAATTCCATGCAAAGGAACCTGGACTTCATCCTGTGGAATACTGGTTTCCAGAGTGGCTACAAGAATACTAAGGGTACAGGAAGAAGATATTCATTCATTCAGTCATTTGCTTACTTATTTGAGAGAGAGAGAGAGAGAGAGAGAGCATGAGACAGCACGAGCAGGGTGAGGGGCAGAGGGAGAAGCAGGCTCTCAACTGAGCAGGGAGCCCGATGCGGGGCTCGATCCCGGGACTCCGGGACCAAGACCTGAGCCGAAGGCAGATGCTCAACTGACTGAGCCATCCAGGTGCCCCGAAGATATTTATTTACTACTACTCATATTTTTATAAATGCCTACTCTTCTCTGTCTTATGATACAGATAATATATTAGTAAAGTAGTACAAACACAGAGATACTTTGGTATGTGCTCTAATTTTTTTAAATAGATGTGTGCAATCAAAAACTGAGACCACCTATTGACACTGGGAACGTCAACAAAGTTTTGTTTTTGTTTTCTGAGTTTTTTTCGTGAATAAAGATAATGCTCAATAAAAATTAGAATAGTGGTTCTCAACCTTCAACCCAGGAGAATCACCGGGGAATTACTAAACGATAACGATGACCAGGCCCCACCCCAAACCAATCATGTCATTCTCTGGGGTGTGAACAAACATCAGTATTTTTCTTTGCCCTTGATGCTTCTGAAAGGGACTTCAACTACCTTCGTGTTGACTTCAAACTTCCTAACTGATTAAGTTTTTCTTTCTAGTTTATCTTTCAACTCAGGTGAAAGACCCAATGGGCAAGGCGTCCTCTGATGGGAACCAAAGCTACCACCTCAAGCAGTGAGAACTGCCCTGAGCCAGGACAACCCACATGGATTGACCCCAAGAAAGTGATAGATTTGGCCTTTACTGCCTACCCGCATGTACCCACCCACCTTTGCCACACATTTTCTTTATAAACCTGGAAGTGTTACCAGCACTTCGGAGAAAGTCTTTGAGATGCTACTCTGCTGTCTTCCTGGTGTTGGCCTCACTGAAATAAATCCCTTTCTGGCTTCACCACCACTTGTTTCTCTGCCTTTGGATTTTGTCAGAGGCAAGTGATGGAACCAGGTCTGCCCAGAGCCAGGTACTCTTGCAGCCCTGCGTCCCAGGCTACAGTTCTAATGTTCTGGGGTTAAGAACCACTAAATCATACTTACAATCAAGTTTGATCTGAATTAGCCAATAAAACATTACAATTATAAATTCAAACTATTAAAGATCCTAAAAAGTAACCATCTAGTTACAGAGGAATACAAGCTAAAGATTTAAGGAATGCTTTCACCTTAAGTATAAGGTCTGTATTGGAAATAAACGTGGTTCTTCTCTCCACATTTTATGTTTACTTCCTTATCAAGCCTAGCAGTCCTGCGAGTGGAAAGAAATGAGTAACACACCCATTAAGAGACCTTTCACGTTAAACCGCTTTCTTATCTGCTAGAATATGAGTGAGCTCTCCGCCTCTCAGCTTGTTTTCCGAGTTTACACAATAATAAAGTACAACAATGACCCTCTTACTCTTCCTTACCAGCTTATTATTTAATACTGATTAGCTTTGAAATGCAAATAGCCCTATCAAATAGCAAGCTACTAGCCTTGCCTGGGCTGAAGCTCTATTAGAGTGAAAGCCAAAACCATCTTATGCAAAGACAATATAGTCCAGCCAAAGGCTCCTGAGAGATCTCCAATTTTTTCAGGATTATATTCAGGATATGAAATTCTTTGTACTGACTAACAGATTATCTTTTCTCCTAAATGCATTAACCCTTTGCTGACCATTAGCTGAACTTTGAAAAGCCAACATAATGCTTTCAGTTTACATAAAAAATGACCGATCCCAGTACGAGAGAGAGTTTGTACAAAAGAATCTTATCTAGGCTATTACATTAGGACCACTACTTGTTTGTCTTAAACAGAGAGTAACAACTTTAAAGCTGCACTATACCTTTGAGATTACCTAATTCACCCTCTTCAGTTTACAGATAAGCACCAAGGTCTAGCATGCCTTTACTAGGTCGGTATTTGGGCAGGAGGAAACAGGGTTGGGTTGCTGCATGGTAAATTCCTAGTGGGGTAGAAATTGAGCTGTAATCGGCAGGCGGGTCTCAAACCAGCTGGAGTCCCCAGCCTGAAATGCAGGGCTCCAAAGGAAGAATGAGAGGCTAAGCAGGGCCTAGAACAGGATATCAAGACTAGGGCTGATTGCTCAAAGCAGCAGGAAGGGACGAGGCTGCTGTCAGGTCCCCCAGGCAGCACACAATGAGCCCTGGCTGTCCCCACCCCACCCTCCATAGAGTCAGGTGCTCAGGTCAGACTGGACATTCCTCTGGGGCCACTGATACCAAGAAACCAGATTAACATCTCAGTGGAACAGCTTAGAAATGACAGGCTTGCAGTAGAAATGCAATGCCTGCCACACACTAGGGAAGCCCCATCCTGTTCCTTTCTCCTTAAAAATACGTATTACAGATATCTGCCTGGTGGTTGCCAGGGGCTGCGGGGAGGGGGGAATGGGGAGTTACTATTTAATCGGTGCAGTTTTGGTTGGGAAAGATGAATAAGGCACAAACGGATGGTAGTAATGGTTGCATGACACCGTGATGGTACTTGCTGCCACCAAACTGTACACATAAAAATGGTTAAAACGGTAAATGTTATGTATATTTCACCACAATAAAAAAAAAAAAACCTGCCATTAGTTCTTCACTCACCAACAACTGCTTTTGAATAAATTTCTCATTATTGTCTATTTAAATTTAAAAACCTCCAAGAAATTCAGGAATTCTATCTTTGAGGAAATAATTAGCAGACTGAAAACTACTTGATATAGACAGTGAAATCTCTGAGAAAATCTATTTTTTTAATTATTGTGTTAGACGCAGTTGGTAAACAAAGAACTGTGAATTTCGGAGAGCTAAAGTTTTCTCACAATCCCAAATAAAAATATTAGTTCCTAACATTACTTTCCTACCCCAAAAAGATCTTTAAAAATAAGTAAATAAATAGCAAGGAACTGTCTCCTTGTAAGTATTTAAAACTTGCCAAAAAAGGGGAGAGGCTGCTTTTTATATTTGTTGCTGGCTGTCATTTAATTGTCATTTTACAGCCAAGCAAACTGAGGATTAGAGAGGTTAAGTATTTTGCCCCAGGTCACACAGTTAGGAAGAACAAGGTCTAGACTCTAAAGCAATTAAACTTCAAATCTGCATTGTTAACAATTTGCTTTTCATATGCAAATATATTTCTTGCTTCAAGCTATGTAATAATTATATACATATTTTTAAAGATTTTATTTATTTATTTGACAGAGAGAGAAATAGCAAGAGCAGGAACACAAGCAGCGGGAGTGGGAGAGGGAGAGCAGGCTTCCCGCCAAGGAGGGAGCCCGATGTAGGACTCGATTCCAGGACCCTGGGATCATGACCTGAGCCGAAGGCAGACGCTAAACGACTGAACCACCCAGGTGCCCTATGTAATAATTATAAATAATGCGGTAGGGATGGGGGTAAGGCAATGACATTGAGTAATGCCCCAGACAACTGAAGTAAATTGCTTCTAAAAAGTGGGAGAATCCTCATAAATCACTCCATCTGGAACTTGCCTCTAAAAGCAGGCCATCAAGAAAACCCTCCCACTATAGCAGTGGAAGCAAAGGGAAACCATTTGCAGAGAGTAAGAGAATCATACTATGTACACAGAGCTGATTGTAGCAAATAGAAACAAATATCTAGAACAATTAGCAGGTCTAGATGTAAACTCTGAGTGTTTCAGTTTGAACCTTTAACAGTTGTACACAGACTGAGGATTTATACAGTTTCTATTCCCTGCCCCTGGCCCCATTCCAGGAAGTTCCCAGCCTGGCATGAAACTGTATGATACAACCCAGGGGAAAGACTGGTATGAGAATTTCAAAAGGATCAGCAGGTGGATCAGAGCCAGAACAAGAGAACAAGTAGAGAGCTGCTTCTCTTACTTTCAGCTAAAGGTTTTTCCAACACCCTACTCAGAAAGTGTTGAGTCAACCCCTTTGTGATTATACATAGTCTAAGGAACTTCATTCTACACATTCTGTACACATATGTATTTACATTTAGGTGAGCCAGGCCTAAGGTAAAACTATGGGCAAAAGCAGCCATAAATTTGTATTTCCCCAGATCTGCTTTTATTCTTTGCAAAGTCCAGTTTTCTCATATCCTCCAGAATTGGTCTAAGGGGGACGAGAGACGGTTTCTCCATAAGCAACTTGGTCAAGTTCTTGGAACCATGTTTCTCCTCTCCTACTCCACCTCACTGCAGTTATTAGATAGGAGTCTGGTCACTTCCGATCTGCTGAATGGCAACCGTGATGCCAACGTTTGCTGAAGGTGCTGCCACGGCTGCTGAACACGCAGACATGTGCCGCTGAGGGGCCAGCATCTGGATGTAGAAGGCAACGTTTCCCCTTGTCTGGTCTATGAAGTCAGATGGCCTGGCTTCAAATGCAACTCTGCCATTCACTAGGTATATTAATATGAACGTGTGTTTGTGTATTTATCAAATGGGAATTTTAAGAGCCCTTACCTGATTGAATTGTGACATGGTGCATATAAAGCACTCAGTTAACATTACTGAGTGCTTATTATAAATGGTCTTAATCTATTCAGGCTGCTATAACAGAACACCATAGATGGGGTGGCTTATAAACAACACAAAATTATGTCTCACAGTTCTTGGGGCTGGGCAGTCCAAGATCAAGATATTGGCAGATTCAATGTCTAGGAGAGCCTGCTTCCTGGCTCATAGATGCCCAATTTCTCTCTGTGTCCTCACAAGGGGGAAAGGGCAAGGGAGCTTTCTGGGGTCTCTTTTAGGAGGGCATTAATCCTATTTCATGAGAGGCTCCACTCTGATGATCTCATCTCCTCCAAAACAACCCACCTTCCAGTACCATCACATTGGGGTGTAGGATGTCAACAAATGAATTTTGAGAGGACATAAGCATTCGGTCTATAGCATGAGCTAAGCAATGTACTAATACTGTTTTTACTGATAAGAAGCAAGGGGAAGATGCATCTCTCTGCATTCCACATAGTAAATAGCTCTGCCCCTTTTTAACTTGATGATCTTGAAGAAGAGAACCCAAAAATGAAAGACAAGTTTTATTCAAAGATCTGATTTAAGAAATATCCCTGAAATGAAACAACTGAAACTGCAGAAAAAAATCACCTCCAAGAAAATCTGATATGGAACATTCAACTCCCAAACTAAAGAGCTTCAAAAATAAAGGTGTTTTTCCAGGCATCTAGGTTTTATAGGTAAGCTACTAGCAAGGGAAGGAATTTAGGCTGGTTTCTAACTTCTCTATGGTAATACTCAACACCAGAAGGAAAAGAGCAGTATTAGCCAGCTTCCAAGGTGATCTTTCATGATCCCCACGTCCTGGTGTGCAAACTCTTATGTAGTCCGCTCCCTCACTTTAACAGGGTTGGACTGTGTGACCAACAGAATCCTGAAGAAGTAATGGTATGTCACTTCCAAGATTGGGTTATAATAAAGCACTGCAGCTTCCGTCCTGGTTGTACTCTCACCCTCTCTTGGGTAGCGCATTCTGGGGTAGATCAGCTGCTATGCAAAGGTCAAGGCAATGAGGAAATGAAGTCTTTTGCCACCAGTCAGGGAGGAAGAGCCTCCCAAGAACAACTGTATGAGTGAGCCATCTTGGAAGCAGATCTTCTAGGCCCTGTCAGCCCTTGAGATGACTACAGTCCCAGCACACAGCTTGCACACGTTATCAGATCTGAGTCATAACCACACAGCTGAGCCACTCTCAGATTCCTGACCCTCAGAAACTGCATACCATAACAAAGGTGTGTTGTAAATGGCTAAAATTTTGAGTGATTTGTTACATAGCCATAGACAATTAAAACAATCCTCAAAAAGAGAAACAGTGTGACCCAAGAATAATCTATTCAGAGAAGACAGTATTCAAGAATAAAGTAACAGAGGGGCGCCTGGCTGGCTTAGTCCATGGAGCATGGGGGATGGGCAGAGGCAGAGGGCGAAGCAGACTCCCAGCTGAGCAGGAAGCCTGATGTGGGGCTCAATCCCAGGACCCTGGGATTAAGGCCTGAGCTGAGAGCAGATGCTTAACCGACTGAGCCACCCAGACGCCCCAAGAGGTAATATTTTCTGAAAGATTCCTCATCGGTTAACAAAGGACATATGAAAAATATAACGAGGTTGGAGTTGTGTTTATTTCTTAAAATATTTACATTTTAACTGATAGCAGTTAACATCTTGCTAAGAAAAGATCAAGGACCTTAGCACTCCTGCAATTCCTCCCAATGTTGTTTATTTAGACTACTATTATTATAGTTACACATTTCATGATTTTTAACATTTATTTTCCAGTCTGTAGCAAAATTTCCATAGTGACTTAGTGTCATTTCTCCATTTTAACAGAGCCAGTATTCACTGTCATTTTCTTCACCAGTTTCTCATTTCTGAGCTCTTTGCTTCCGTCTCTTAATTGGCTAATTTTTCTTTTTTTTTTTTAAAGATTTTATTTATTTATTTGAGAGAGAGAATGAGAGACAGAGAGCACATGAGAGGGGGGAGGGTCAGAGGGAGAAGCAGGCTCCCTGCTGAGCAGGGAGCCCGATGCGGGACTCGATCCCGGGACTCCAGGATCATGGCCTGAGCCGAAGGCAGTCGCTTAACCAACTGAGCCACCCAGGCGCCCCTCAATTGGCTAATTTTTCTTAACAAGTAGTTCTTTTAATGGGTCTTGTGTTGTCTAATGTTTCTGACTTTTGAAAATATCTGTTACTTTATTCCTTTTTAATTTTTTAAAAAGAATTTTAAGACTTCATTTTTCAGTAATCTCTACACCCAACGTGGGGCTCAAACTCACAACCCCGAGATCAAGAGTCGCATGCTCAAATCAATAAATAAAATCTTAAAAAGATTACCTCTTGTGTAGAGCTCTGTCCTGATGCCCAATTTCAATAATTCCTTTAGTTTCACTTTTCTTTTTTTATATTGCATATCTGAAGTAAATTGTGCTTAGAAACAGGACTTATATTATCTCTCTTCTTTCACTGAAAAACAGCGTAAGTGAGGTTCACTACTGTGAACTTCTGGTTCAGGACAGACTTGCAGGGCCAACTTCTCCCAGCCCTACTTCCCCTTTTGACTTAGGGTCAAGCCAGAGTCTAGCTCCCACAGTTTCATTTCAGGGGCCCCGCTGCATAACTGGCACCTGGGCCTCGGATGGGACTACCTAGTCCAAATCTATGAATCTACCTGAAACCAAACTTCAGGTAGAAAAGTTGGGGGTCAAGGATCGGGGCGATTTGTTTCCCTTTCCAGAAGACCTTTGGGCTCCTGATGTAAATGTTTTCCTTCAACTTCTCAGTTCAAGAGCTGGCTTTAAACTAAATGCCTCTTTTTACCTTTCTCCTATAGTCCATGCCTTCTAGGATGCACAAGGTATAAGGATCTGCTCAAAGATGGTCTTCCATCTTTATTTATCCAAGGACGGAATGGCAACATCTTTTGCATAAGAAAAGAAAGGAACTATTCATGTAATCCCCCCTAGGGCATAAATTTGGCAGATTGTCCTATTAGACAAGTCAATAAAAGCTTAATATTTATATACTTGTAATTCAGTGGAATGCAGTGAAACACTTCAAACAGTGCTGAGAATTATCATAGTAATTTGATACACTAGTATTCTAATACCTTTTATCTATTGGTGTTTCAGGAGAATGTGTGTCTCTATTGCTTGTCAAGAGTATTACCTTGGTAGTTTATTAGTGGTAACTCTTGATTAATCCTGGTGTTACACATTGAATGCTTGTCAAAATGTCACCACAGAAAGGCAACCATAATGTGTACATCTTTCATGAGGAGTATAAAATTTCTTCATGCTTTAAAAAAAAAAAATTATTATTTTTTAAGATTTTATTTATTCATTTGAGAGAGAGAGACAGAGAGAGCACAAGCAAGGGGAGAGGGAGAGGGAGAAACATACTCTGCTGAGCTGGGAGCCCGACATGGGGCTCGATCCCAGGACCTGGAAATCATGACCTGAGCTGAAGTCAGCGCTTAACCATCTGAGCCACCCAGGCACCCCATCTTCACGCTTTTAAGGAAGATAAAATGAGTCCATATTTTTATTTATGTGCAGCTAGCACATGTAAAATGGACATTTTTACTGCTTAGGATATAGACTCTAAATCACACTATAGAAAACTTTAAAATTAAAAAAAAAGTTAAAATTATTTTTATTACCTATATTTTTTCTGACTAGAAAATTAATATTCACTACAGAAAACTTGAAAAATATAGAAAAACACAAAGAGAAAACTAATCACCCATACTTCTTCAGCCAGATTTAAACCTGTTCACATTTAGGGAGCCTGGGTGGCTCAGTCATTAAGGGTCTGCCTTCAGCTCAGGTCATGATCCCAGAGTCCTGGGATCAAGCCCCGCATCGGGCTCCCTGCTCCGCGGGAAGCCTGTTTCTCCCTCTCCCACTCCCCCTGCTTGTGTTCCTTCTCTTGCTGTGTCTCTCTCTGTCAAATAAATAAATAAAATCTTAAAAAATATATATATAAATAAACCTCTTCACATTTTTTAAGTTTATTTATTTTTTTAGTAATTTATACACCCATCATGGAGCTTGAACTCATGACCCCAAGATCAAGAGTTACAGGCTCTTCCGACTGAGCCAGCCAGGTGCCCCAAACCTGTTCACATTTTAATGTAAAATCTATCAGCATTTTTTTGACACATATATGCGCATATCATTTATTTCAAAAACTGGATTCTTTGCATACATTTAATTTTATAATTTGATGTCTTCACTTACCATACTGCAATTTTTTTCATGTTATTCAGTATTCTTTTGTGATTTTTTTAATGGTTGGAGAAGCTATACTCTGTTTAACCAAACTCCTATTTCAGATATTTTAAGTTATTTCTTGTGTTTTACCATTATTTACTTCAAGCAATTTCTAGAAGTAGAATTTTTGGGTAAGAGTGTCTATACATGTTGCAGGCTCATGATACCTACTGCAAATTGCACACAGCCACTATCCCCTCCCCTCCCCCATAGTCACACTAAACTTCACTTACACACTCACTAGAAATGCATGCAAAGGCCTGTTTCCAGCACCTTTTCTCACGGGGTGTTACTTTTTTCAGTATGGCCAATTTCTTTAATTACTAGAGAAGGATATTTTTTTTCTCATATATTGTATTGCCTCCTGTGTACTTTATAACTAATTCAAATTCCTTAATGATTTTTTTTTACTTTGAAAAAAAAGTTAAGGTAATTATCTTTGTCATATATTTGCAAACATTTTCCCAGTTTATCATTTTCCCCTTTAATTTTTGTTTGACATTTTTTTGACATACAGATGTTTTAAATTATTTATGTTGTCAACCTTATCAATCATTTCCCTTATGTTTTCTTCCTTTGGCTTTATGTAATTACACAGGAGTGTTCACTCAGTGAAAATTCATCCAGCACACTTATGATTTGCATACTTTTTCTGTATGTATATTTCAATAAAATTTACCACAGATAATTCAAAAGTAAAGATCTTTGAATTGAATTACATTTCTAGCCTCTAAATATGTATATGTACACACACACATACACATATATTCTTTTGGTTATTTTATTCATTTTTTAAATTTTTTAATCCATTTGGGTATGTTGTTATAAGGTGAACTAAATGTATTTTTCCAAACTGTCAACTGGTTTTAGCAAAAAATTTTTCTTTTACTTAGGAAAAAATTAATACCTCCCCCCCCCCCGAACCTCAGCATTAACATTTGCAAAATGAGTAAGATGGATTGATCTCTTGGCTTCTCTCTGTGTCTACCTATGATGAAGTTACGTAAATGTTAAATAATAATCAATAGTGATTTAAAACCATAAGAGGGAGAAACACTGAATCTAAATATACCAACCAGGCACTTCATCTAACAAGTCCAGACAGACATGAATAACCATCTATTAATGGCAATTGTGTTCATACAAGCAAAGTTCAACATATTAAAAAAAAAAAAAAAAGATGAAAATGAAGGAAGAAAAGCTGTTTCTTCCAGACTTGTAAATAGTCCAGAGAAGAAATTACCAGAAGCAGCAAATCTAGCCACATCAGCAGCTGAGTACCTTCTTCTACCTTCTGTAATGGGAGATCCTTTTGGCCCCATGGTTCCTGCACATCCATATATCCCTGCATCACCTCCTGATATTAATTTTGGAAGCTTTGCAGACATTGACCTAGTTAGGTACAGACTCAAAATTGAATTACCATTTTCATGTTCATAGAAGTCAGTTATCATTTGCCCTTGAGCTCTTCAGGAATTGACACATTCAGTGAGTAAATTTTGGTATTGAAGCTTTTTTTTTTAAGGTTTTAATCCCCAAAACTGGACCTAATCAGGTTTAGCATAGGAACAAACAGACGGTAATTCTATTCATTATTACTGAAACACTATTCTTTTTTTTTTTTTGAAGATTTTATTTATTTATTCATGAGAGACAGAGAGAGAGAGAGAGGCAGAGGGAGAAGCAGGCTCCCAAGGAGCAGAGAGCCCGATGCGGGACTCGATCCCAGGACCCCGGGATCATGACCTGAGCCGAAGGCAGACACTTAACCATCTGAGCCACCCAGGCGCCCTGAAACACTATTCTTTCTAATGTTTCTCATATTCTCCTCATTGGAGAAGCATATGTTGCCATCACCTAGCCTAGTACCTGTATACTAGAAACTTTAGCTCCTGCTGTCACTGTCATGACCACCTACTGCCAACTAGCGTAGTAAATTCATGGAGGTACCTATGTTTCCTCATGATTATGAGGACCACCTCACACCAGAGTAACCTGAGGTACTCTCTTAATTCTTTGGTCTTTAGAACACATGGATTCATGAAATCGGTATATATCCCCTTTGACCCAACACCCAAGTGCTCCTGGAATTCTGGATACCAATGTTCATTAAAGGCTCATAAGAGCTATTAACATTATTGACAAGACAACCCATGTTCATTGCTAAGGGCAGGGGTCAGTAATGAATTGTACTTTGTATTTACTATTGGGAACAGACTGCCATTATCAACTAATATTTGTTTTCTGTCTCTTTAATCTCAGGACATTTGCCTGGGGGAACCTGGGTGGCTCAGTTGGTTACGTGCCAACTCTTGATTTCAGTTCAGGTCATGATCTCAGGGTCATGAGATTGAGCCCCATGTCAGGCTCCATGCTCAGCAAGGGGTCGGCTTAAGATTCTCTCCCCTCCCTCTGTCACTCCCCCTGCTCACATTCACTCTCTCTCTCTCAAACAAATTTAAGAAAATTCTAGCATGCCTGGTTTGTACATCTGCTGGTATCTCATTTTGAGTAAGGGAAGTCAGGAGTGAAAAAATGAAAACTGCCTTCCACATCAATACCGATCATTCAAACACAGTCATGCCATTTTGACTGTGTTACACTCCAGAGATCTTAAAATCAAATTTTATTTTCTACTAAGTCAAGGCCTGATTTACTCCAAGGCTAAATCTACTCCTGGAGCACAGAAACTTCTCTTATTCCCTCATTTGTCCCTGATAACTATAATAGTATCTATCACACATTCACTGGAAAAAAAGAGATTCAAAAAATCTATCAATTTTTTGAATAGGTAATACATTCATATAGTATTCAACTTTCAGAAGACATAAAAGGATATACAGTAAAAACTTAGTTTTCCTCCTGTGTTCTCTTAGCCACCCAAATATCCTCCTCAGAAGCAATAACTATTATTAGTTTTTTCCTTTACCTTTCCAGAAATAATAATCATATGCATACACATACACATTTCACACAAATGGTGGTATACGCCAGATACAGTTTTACCTCTTGCTTTCTTCAGTTAACAAAATATCCTTGATACAGTTATTTCATGAAGAAAGATATATTAATATTTCATAAAAAGCTATCTCAATGACAGACATTTTGGTTTTCTTACCTAATCAATAGAAGTTAGGTATAACTGTTTCTGCCTTCCAATGAGAATTTTGTAAATTATAAAGGATTTTTAAGAAAAGAAGACTGATTTTCCAAGAAGAAGGTAATACAAATTAATCCAGAAATTAAAATGTCTTCCTGGATTAGAGTGTATCCTATAATTTAAAATTCTTCCAGAATGCCCAAGGTTTTAGATAGATTTAATGAGAGTCCTTTCAAAGACTCAAGAACATATAGGAGAGAAAAGGTCTCCTTCCCTCTAAAACTGTGAGTGCTAAAAGCCACACGTAGAAAGCGCCTACCAAAATTAAAGAAGCAGACCCAAAGGAGCTGACTCATGCTGTGGTCATTTGAACCTCTGGATTCAGTGATGGGTCATAACTAAGGAGAGGCAAGTGAGGCACTCATCTCAGGAGCAAAATTTAAAGGGATATTAAAAAAAACACAAAAAAACTGCCATCAAAAAAAAAGTATTTTAAACCACACTTTTTAAAAATCAAAATTAATGTAAAAAAATCCATGATTGAAAAAAAATATTGACTTTTAAAATAAAAACAGGATCCTACTGTGCACTTGCATGACCTACCTCACTTGTCCCCCTTTAATCCCAACTCTGAGATATCTTGGTTATTCTATAAATTCTTTTTTTTTCCACCCAGGTTAATTTTAGGCCTGTCATTTCCAACTGAAAGAGTTCTATCTACTACACCACTTCACAACGTTATCATAGCATTGCATGATTTAATGCATGTATAGCACTTAGCAAGTACTTGATACACATTTAAATGTTGCTTGTTTAGGCTGTTATTATTCTCACTGAAAATGTCACCTCCACTCCCCTACAACCTTGAAATACTCCAAACTCCCACACAAATTTTGCGGATATCTTCAAAATTACAAAAACAGTCCTGTCTACATGAGTCCTGGGGAACAACCCCAGGTGTTGGGCTCTGAATCTACCACAACATGGGTTCCCAGGTCAAGCTGCCCACTAGCTGCTCCCAGCAGATGACCAAGTATGGCAGGGAAACAAAGGCAGGCTCATTCCTCACTAGTGACGTTGGCTTGAGAACTCCCCATTGGCCTTGCTGAAACTTTTAGAACTGCTCTGCATTCTAAGCCTCTTCTCACCCTGCGTAGCTTCCCTCCCTCTCTCCTTCACAGGTATCAGAAGGGTGTTGTGGCCTGAGGCTCTCTCAGTCTCCTCTATTCCCTCTCTCTCCATTTTACCTAAAAGGCATTTTCCCCAAGAAATTTCATGCATATCTAATCCTGTCTTAACATCTGTTTCTTGAAGGACAAACTAACACAGGTCACAATCATCTTTTCATTCTTGTGTGCACATTTCTCCCTAAATGACTCAGACCATGCAGAACTATCAGACCTGTTAAAAAATAGACACATACAGACACACAGACACAGACACAGACACACACACAGAACCAAAGACCAAAATTTGTTGGTCACCAAGTCGGTGTTAGAGACTTGGCAGTATGACTTAGGGGAAGCTGGGCTGTGGTGAAAATCACCAGGAAAATCACCAGGTACAAGCATTGGCAGATAAGCAAGAAGCTGAATCATGGACAATAGTTCCTCCTCTTTTCCCCCCTCCCCACCTTTTTTTTGGGCCATCATTTATTTATTTAAATTAGTTAAGAAGTGGGAATGATCCCAGTATTTTCTCACTTCATTTTCTGAAACACCTATATTCTTGCCACCCCAAAACTGGAGTTTCTGGCACGAAAACCATAGTTCCCACTCCCCACTATTCATTCCCAGTTATTCAGGCACCACAGGAGAACCATGTAGATCAAAGGTGTTGCCACCACTTATTCTCTTTTATATCAAGAGGTCCTCTTGGAAAACAAAGGAAAAGAATTCTTAGGCCTTTATGAGTTGTTTTATAATCTCTACACTGACCAGCTTCTGTTTAAGAGAAAGGCTCTATCTCGGCAACAGACCAGACCGCTGCCTGTCTTGCCCCACAACATGGGCCAGAACCCAAGACTTTCACACTACATCCCCACCAGTGGGTTACCAGGCATTTTTAAAGACATAACCCAGTCATAACAGATATCCAGTGACTCCTAATCCACCACAATGAGAGAAAGTATGCAGGTCACAACATACAAGGTCTATGCCATGCCAGAAATCTCAGTAAGCCAGAACCAGTACGCCAAAAAGCCTCCTTCTGAAAGTGGAGCAGGCATGGGGGACTATCCTTACTGGTTTTATGATATTGCCTTTGTCCCAAGGTCATGATGACATCATAGCAATTATGGCTACTGTTTCAATACTGGTTAATTTTCCTAGGTACTGGGAATCTCTTTCCCACAACCATCAACACTACTGTGCTAGAAACTGATAACAGTTACTGCTTCTGGAGGAACTCTAGATGACTGGCAGGCCATAAGGAAAAAAAATATTTTTATATCCTTTACTAAAACTGAAACCATACAATCGCATTACCCACTCAACAAACAAAATGTAAAATAAAATAGACTGTTTTGAATTTTAGATGGCCTTACCAGAAAATTGGATCAAGGTTCATAATTCACCCAATTAGGGAAGATACTTATCTTAGTCTGTTCAAGCTGCTATAACAAAAATACCATAGATTGGATGGCTTAAACAACAAACATTTCTCACAGTTCTGGAGACTGGAAAGTCCAAGATCCAGGCACTGGCAAATTCAGTTTCTGGTGAGGACCTGCTTCATGGATAGCCTTCTTCCCACTGTATACTCACATGGTGGAAGACACTAAGGAACTCTAGGGTAGGGTGCTTGGGTGGCTCAGTTGGTTAAGCATCTGCCTTTGGCTCAGGTCATGATCCCAGGGTCCTGGGATCGAACCCTGCATCAGGCTCCCTGCTCCAGGGAGCCTGCTTCTTCCTCTCTTATATACCACCTGCTACAAGAACATCTGGACTTCTCTCCTTCACATCCCTGAATCCTTCTAATAATGTCATCCATTCCTTCATCAAGAACATTGTATTTCAATATAACTATGGAATCTATTTCATAATACTTTCTTCCACAAGGCTCTCTAAGACTGGTAATTCCCTAACTGGCCTCAACCACCCTGTATTCACTTTCCAGCAAAATGGGACAAGGTAAAAATTTTCCATATATCAGCATAGATCCCGAAAGATAGTGACTCTTTGGCACTTCAGGTGTAACTTTTAAATCCCAAAAAATTGAATACAAAATCATATACATATGTGCACTTATTGTTTTTTCTAGTGTGACGATCTATAACTTTAATCAAATTGTCCAAGTAGTTAGTTGATAATCAAAAAACTTAAGAACCATGTAGCAGATGTTTTGGTGCCAGGCCTGTATTTATTCAGCATTTACTGTTCCCATATTTCCTATGGGAAAAATCAATGACTGACTGACTGACTGACTGACTGAGGGCCTTCTCCAACTGCATGAGTGTGCTGGACCCCTAAAGGACAGATGGAGAATGCTGGGGAGTTAATATGCCAGGCACAGTCTCCAGCCATCAACAGATGGGAGTTGGTAAATAAACACCCCAGTTCCTCATTCCTCAGATGGGACAACTCCAAGACTTACTCTATATAATCTACCAGGATCTCCCACTGGGATTGATCCATTATCCACAGAGTCATTCTGCTCATCAACATACCTTCTGTTGGCTTTTTTCCATGGTTGTCTCACTTCCCAATTTCCTTAACTTGTGTTTCCTGGAATCATATTCTAAATAAAAACGTGCACTCACATCTGTACCTCAGGGTCAACCCAAGTCAAACCACTACTCTACTGGTTCCCATAGACATCATCCCTTTTGGCTATCACTTGGTTCATCTATACTCTAACCAACCAATACTAAAATCAGAATGTTTGCTAAATGGGTCAAGTTCTATATTCCTCTTTGGAAACCAGCTGTGTTTCACTGATCTCCCTGTAATGATTACATTAGACCCTTGTCAACAAAAAACATCCTGGAATGCCAGGATTTTGTTAGAGACAAGGAAAAGCTTTTTTGCCATGCAGCTTGCAAACCAGGGAAATACAACCTTTGGCTGCAAACTGAAAGTACACTCCAAAGGGGAAGGATTAGGCTCAGGGTTAAATGGACAAAAACTGCAAATTCTGTGCCCTTTATGGGGACTGGTCAGACTTAAGTCCCAAACTGCAAGTATAATGAGTGGAGTGGCAAGGAGGATAGAGTTCACTATTTCTGGTAGCACTTTCAGGATGTGGCAGCCATTTGAGAGCATGACAGGATATGTTGCAGGGGTCTTTTGCAAATTTTGCTGCATTTTGTGCAAGCTTGCCACCTTAGGTTGTGCTGACTGGTTTTCCTCCACATGGTCATTCAACCTGTTTAAAAATTTTAGTTTTTTCCTCCTTTGACATGAGGGACCCATTTTGTCTATCAGTTGTATTGTCTAATTATTGGGGTCTTTTGTCCTAACCCGACTTTGTATTTAACCTCACTACATTCCATATCACACTAGAGGTAGCTGATGGAGAAAATACAAATTCTTCCTAATATCTTAGGCTTCTGTGCCCAGCATCACACCACATATGATCATCTCAACAGATGCAGAAAAAGCATTTGACAAAATCCAACACACTTTCATGATAAAAACTCTTCACAAAACTTGGGATAGAAGGAAACATCCTCATCTGATAAAGAACATCTATGAAAAACTCATAGCTAACATTATATTTAATGGTAAGAGACTGAATACTTTCCCCCTAGCATCAGAAACAAGAGAATAATTTCCACTCACAACTTCTATTGTACTAGAGGTTCTAGCCATGACAATTAGAGAAGAAAAAGGAGTAAAAAACACCTAGATGGTAAAGGAAGAAATGAAACTATCTTTATTTCCAGATGACATGATCTTGTATATATAAAATCCTAAGGAATCCACTAAACAAACAAACAAACAAAAAACAGCAACTACTAGAATAAATGAGTTCAACAAGGTTGCAGGATATAAAATCAACATACAAAAATCAGTTGTATTTCTATATACTAGCATCTTTGACCTTTGGGCAACTTAACATTTCTGAGCCATTGGTTCCTCAATCAGAAAATGAAATTAAGAAATCAGTTCTATTTATAACAACATCAAATATAATAAATTTAACAAAGAAATTTAAGACTTTTATTACCCTGAAAACTATACCTAAAGAAGTGGAAAGATACCCCATGTTTATGGGCCAAAAGGCTTAATAATAAGATGGTAACATTTCCCAAACTGATTTACAGTTTCAGTGTAATCCCTGTCAGAATTCCAGCTAGTTTTTTAGAAGAAAATGAGAAGCTGAATTTTTAAAATGCATATGGAAATGCAAGGAACCTAGAATACCCAACCCAATCTTGAATAAAAGAACAATGTTAGAAGACTTCCTGATTTCAAAGTTTATTAGAGCTACAGTATATAAGATAATATAATACTGGCATAGATATACCTATATTAAAAAAAAATTAAAAAGATAGACTTATAGATCAATGGATAGAAAAGAGAGTCCAGAAATAAGCCTTTACATTTTATGGTCTTTTGATTTTTTTTAAATTTTTTAAAGATTTTATTTATTTATTTGACAGAGAGAGAGAGCGCATAAGCAGGGGGAGCAGCAGAGCAAGAGGGACAGGCACACTGCCGGCGGAGCAGGGAGCCCGATATGGGGCTCGATCCCAGGACCCTGGGATCATGACCTGAGCTGAAGGCAGACACTTAACTGATTGAGCCACCAGGCGTCCATGGTCAACTGATTTTCAACAAGGGTGCCGAAAAAATTATATGACGGACAAATTGACTTTTCAATAAATGGTTCTAACACACTGGATATCCATATGCAAAATAAGAAGTTTGGCTCATAAATCTAAATGAAAAGAGTTAAAACTTAAAACTCTTAGAAGAAAATGTAGGAGTAAATCTCAAGAAGCTTGGATTAGGCATAGGCTTCTAAAATATAGCACTATAAACACGGAGAAAAGAAAATTCTCAGCAGCCCTTTAGGGCCTGAGGGGAAAGATAAAAGGGTGTGAAAGGAGCTGACCTAGGATATCAGGAGGCTATATGTTTATTTCCTTATTCTGTTGAAGATTATAATCTACTTTGGTTTATCTGTTTTTCGACTTGAATTGAGACCCTTCTTCTTGCTGTCTTTACTGGGCTCTCAACCTTGAGAGAGTAACTGGAATCTTAGTACTACTCTAAGAAGTCAGCCCCTAGAATCTGCAGGCATGTCTTTTGGCAGATGGCTTTTTGCAGTTCTGCAGACCAAACCTAATTATCCATTTTGAATTGTCATCTGAGTTTCTATTTGAGTTGCCAATGTTTGTCCATTTGATTCGTCTCCTGTCCATTAAGCAATTTTAGTGCATGAAAGAGCATCTAAAAGAATGTCAGGAAACCAGCAGCCGTTTGTTGAGAGCCATATGGGATATCCTGGCACGATTCACCAGAAGTCCATTTCTTTCCTCAATCAAGCAAGTAGGAAATACATACTATTGTAATAAAAAAGTCAAAAAAGATATGGCCTAACACATCGGCAGAACAGTCTGCAAAATTCCTATCATGTTAACAGAATCCAACATACGCACTGAATGCAATTCTACTTGGTCATGAAAGAATATACTTAATCTCTAGCAGAGATTACAAAAAACTAAAATACCATGAATTGGAGCCACCTAATAGCTTTTTAATAAATACATATTAAATATGTTTAAATATTCTTTCTTCAGTTTTCTTAAGTTTCTACAAAGGGTCAAATTCCACCCTAACCCCCACCCCCATATAGCATTCGTCATATCTGAAGTTTGTCTGATTCAACAACACAACAGAAATTAATCTCCTTTCACTGATACTCCCTATATTCCCTCTTGCTTAGCAATAGCAACAGAAGGGAAATCAAATAAATAAATGAGCCAAAGTTTATTTTTATATGCAGTAAAGTGTTCATAAAAGTGAAATCATAATGCTCAGTGGTGACAAGAATGCTTTTTAATGACAAGGGGGCTTCTTCAATCTTTCAAGTGCTTTTGAATAAGGAATGTGTAACGGACTTTTAAACATATAAAAGTAGGGGCAGGTAAGACCACCTTGATAGCAAGTCCTCTATACAATAGTAAAATCTTTCCTTTAATTGGAAATTTACAAGTTTCCTAGTCCTTTAGAGCTTGAGTTTTGAACTGGGATATGTTCTCACTATTAGCAGTCTGAAATTAGAAACATCCAGTGTACCTGTGAAAGGCTGTCCTAGCCACGGAGTCACCTGGCGGTCCAAAGAATAGCCTTTCCTTGCCCACTGCCATTTCCCCTGGGCACCCCCTCAATTTCATCCTCCTCCTCTTCTTCACCACTGATTAGCAGAATGCATGGCTGATAAAGGTTCTGCTCCCCAATTTTTTTAAAGATGATTTCTTTACTTTTTAGTTTAAAATTTTTTCATGTAATCTCTACCCCCAATATGGGGCTTGAACTTACGATCCTGAGATCAAGAGTTACATGTTCTGAGCCAGCCAGGCACCCCTTCTGTTCCCCAATTTAAATGTGTGTATGGGGGGTGCGGTTCTACACCACCAAGCAATTCTCCAACACCAGCCAGGTGTCCTACAATTCAACCCAATTCTGACACTATCTACCCAGAGATTGCATCAGATTCCATAGGTTGAGGGCTCAGTTCTACATTTGGACCCTCCCCCACCCTATCACCTATGCTTCTGACCAACTAGCTATAGATTGTGGGTTCCAATAACCCCCTCCTTGGGCATAATTTGCTAGCGTGGACCTCCGACGCCAGGTGTCAAGTCTGGGTTGTCTTCTGTGCTTCTGACTGAACAGCTATAGATCAGAGGTTCCCACGACTCCCTCCTTAGGTTTGATTAATTTGCTAGAGCCGCTCACAGAACTCAGGAAACCCATGTATCCACTCGAGTACAAGTATATTACAAAAGATATTAAAGGATACAGATCAATAGCCAGATGAGAGATACACTGGGCAAGGGCGCAAACAAAGGGGTTTCTGTCATTGTGGAATTGGGGGCCTGGCATGGCGGCACATGGAAGCGTTCTGGTTCACCAACAGAGAAGCTCTCTGAACCTGCACCTTTTGGATTTTTATGAAGGCTTCATTACATAGGCATGACTAATTGAATCACTGGCCACTGATGATTGATTCAACATCCAGCTCTTCTCCCCTCCCCAGAAATCAAAGGGTGGGACTGAAAGTTCTACCCCTCTATTTCAGGTTGGTACTCTTGGCAACCAGTCCCCAAGAGTTAGGGAATTTCCAAAAATCACCTCATTAACAAACCTAGTGGTGGTGGAAAGGGGCTGGTTATGAATAACAAAACATCCATTTCATCTTTATGGCTCTGAAGCATTTTCAGGAACTGAAGATAAGAGACCAAAGATTATAACAAAAGAAGTTCCCATTGCTCTTTTTTTTTTTTAAAGATTTTATTTGTTTATTTGAGAGAGAATGAGATAGAGAGCATGAGAGGGGGGAGGGTCAGAGGGAGAAGCAGACTCCCCGCTGAGCAGGGAGCCCGATGCAGGACTCGATCCCGGGACTCCAGGATCATGACCTGAGCCGAAGGCAGTCGCTTAACCAACTGAGCCACCCAGGTGCCCCAAAGTTCCCATTGCTCTTAATGCTCTAGAAATTCCAAGAGTTTTGGCAGCTATGGGCCAGGAACTGTATGTGAAGATCAAATAGATCAAATATATATGACTTCTCATATATATCTGGTCATTCAGATGAACAAAATATATATTTTTTAAAGCTTTTATTTATTAGACAGAGAGCGAGAGAGAGCAGGCACAAGCAGGGTGGGAAGCAGGCAGAGGGAGAGGGAGAAGCAGGCTTCCCACTGAGCAGGGAGCCCGATGCAATGCAGGGCTTGATCCTATGCAGGCTTGATCCTAGGACCGTGGGATCATGACCTGAGCCAAAGGCAAATGCTTAACTGCTTAACCGGCTGAGCCACCCAGGTGCCCCCAAAATATTTTTTTTCTAAATGACCAAATATATATCACAGTATCTTATAAACCACAATATCACAGCTGATACCTTCCCAAACTTATAATAAGGTTGCCAGAGTTGCCTGGGATCTGTGGTCCCAAGCTTGCTTTCTTGTTGATTCAGCGCTCCTGCTACTCACTCACTCTTTCAACTCTAACCAGGGTCCTTTACTCCAATTTTCCACTGTATCCCCACCAGCTTCTATCCATGCTGGATCATTGAATAATCTACCAATTCTCCCCTTCACTTATTTAAATGCAAATATAGTCCCTTCTCCCTAAAACCATAAACAATATTAGTCCCATACCCTAAATACATACAACTTGCCCTCAAACATTCTATGCTCCATTGTTCCTGGGAAAAGAGTAAGGTTTGGCAAAGAAGTGTTGGCTCCCAATTCCGTGTCTGATGGAGAGAAGTTGCTTTACTAGAGTGCAGAGTTGGCCTTGTGAATGCAAGTCCCCAGAGAAACATTCTTAGGAAGGATGTTCCATCATGCTCTGTCAGGAAGACCAAGGCTAAAAGGTGTTTGTCAGCTTCCTTGGGAAATTCACATTTACAGCATGGCTGCTATGAGATTTGCAACCAATACAAAAACCAAACAAATTCCTCAAAGGAGTGTAATCTAGGTTCCAAAATCTGGCTCTCCAGCCAGGTCGTCTCTCTTTCTGGCATCTTCACTTGGATGTCCCCCAGGTGCCGAAAACCTAACATTTATACTCCACTAAACCTGCTTGTCCTCTATTCCCTGTTTAGTTAATAGCACCCTTATGCACTGATGGCCCAAACCTAGAAACCTGAGCTGGTTTTGTTTCCTGTTCCTCACAGCCCACATCCAACTGGGCTCAAATCCTGCTAGTCCTGTTTCCAAAATGTCTCCTATTCCTTCACCACAACTGGAGTTCAGACCCCACCAGCTTTTATTTTAACTATGACAATAATTTCTTCAATGATCTCCTCCCTTGTTTCTTCCTACTCTCTTCAGATCTATCCTTGTACTGCCTCTACAGTTTCTTTCCAAAACAAAGATAGAATTATGAAAGGCCCTCTTTAAAACAAAACAAAATAACAGCGACACACACACACACCCCTTGGATTGCTCTTCCTGCCAAATTAAAAAATCTAACTTCAGAGGAAGAGAGATTATTGCCTACTCTGTGTTATACTCAAGCAACTGGTTAGTACATCTCAGGCTTTTGCTGGCAGGAATTCTCCACGAGTCTCACATGTGAGCCCTTCAGTAAGGCCAGGGAATAGACCGTTTGAATGCAGCTAGTCTTCTATCAGTCTTCTTCCTCAGGTGTCCTAGAAAAATCTATAGTAAGCCCCTCCTGACCACCCAGATTAGCATGTGAAGATGACTGGAAGCCAAAGAAAAATAGAGAAGTCCATTTTCTCGGGTTCAAGTGGGGACTCTTGCTATAGAAAAATTCCACTGGCTTTCTGTCTAATCTCAGACTTCCCCTTAATCACATTTTTAATGAGCGCCTGCCTTTTCACCATTTTCCTAACTGGTCTCTTGTCATCGTACTAGTTTAATGGTTTTAGTTTGAATTAAGTTGTTGAGGCATTCTATATATTTTCCTATTCAAATATTAGAATAATAGTTTAGAATGCCAACTCTTTTCTTACTGATTATAATTACAAACTGAAGTTTCAGGATTTGGGTTCAAATTCTGAAAGAACACTTCTCCTAAAATCTAAATTAATTCAGTCACCAAATATTTTGAGCCCATATTTAGCTCCAAGCACTAAACTAGATGTTGGGGCTAAAATAGTAAGAAAAAACAGACATGTTCCTTGCACTCATGGAGTCTACAGTTGGGTGAGTGGGAAAGGCATTAATCAATCAATCAAATAATTTACACACTTAATATACAATTGTAACTGTGGCAAGTGCTCTAAAGCGGAGGTGCCTGGTACTTTGGGAAACTATTATTCTGGAATTTGATTTAATCAGGGGATCTTTTTAGGAGGAGACACTTCCTCTGATATGGGAATGATGATAGGAGCCACTTGATAGGTCAGATGTTCTGGTCACAGTGACAGTATCTGCAGAGTGGGTGCAGCTATGGGAGAGGACCTGAGGAGGGCAGGGATAAGGAGATGAGCTTGGAGAAATAAGTAAGAGCTAAAATCTTCATAGTTGAGAAGTATTATCTTTATCATAAATACAACTGAAGTCCTTGTAGAGCTTCCCTTTATGGGGATGGAATGTTAAGGTCTAATCAAAGAAAGGGGGACTTACCTAAATTCTATCTCTGACTCCTGAAATACCTTGTTAACACTTTAATGCCTCCATGACTCTAGTTTCTTTACCTCAATAATCAGTTTACCTCAATGCATGTCATCTCAAGTTTTGCAGAGATATTTTAAGGAACAATGAGTCATAATTGCTGAGTTCTTTGAACTCCTTGGATGAAAGATGTTATATGGTCTATAAATGTAAAGCATTGCTATTATCTATCAGACAGAAAGCTGTCTCCAGCCAAAAAGAAACTGGCAAAATACAAAGTATATGAGTCTCCATCCACTTCTGTCAGTTAAATATATAATCTGGGTATAAATTAAATGGGCTTAATGCTGGGTAGGCTCAGCATCTTTGATCTAAAATGCCCAGAGCACTGTGCAAACATTAAGTCATCTGTTCTCAAAATGCCCTATGTACATGTCATAAACACCAGCCATTATAATTCTTCCTGAGGATTACGATAGAGTTCACAGAGTTTAATTTTCTTTCCAAAGGTCACTTGCAAAGTTAGTGTAAAATCCCAGAAAGAGGATATAAACTCCTGTTTATTCTGCCAGTCCTATTTATTTTCACCCAAACAAGAAAACAAACACAAACACCTCAAAGCCAAAATATAAACTACAGAACATGGAGATGAAGGAAGAGCTTCAATAAAACAAGCAACATACTTTTATCCTTAGGTGACAGAGACAGAGATGAGAGGAAAATGTCTAAGTTCACCCTTTTCCTATTAAACCTTTAATATTGGTACAAAACAACTTCTAATAGGGGAATTGAGAGTGAGGGAGAGACAAGCAATGCTCAGAGTCATTTTATCCAGGGCCTTTGAAAATGTTTTCATTTCTTTTAAAATCAGAAGAAATAATGTCATAATCCAGCCTAGATTAAATTTGTCTTTATACCAGCACAGTTGTAAAAGACAGTTTTATTTTAATTTTTAAAATTTTTTTATTTCAAGTTTTTATTTTAATTCTAGTTAACATATATGGTAAAATTGGTTTCAGGTGTAGTAGAAAAGACAATTTTAATGATCTTTTGCAGTGGAAGGGGCCCACAAAGAGAGAAGTACCTAGGGTCCCTGACGATCAGAATGTGGCCCTGGAAACTTGGATATTTTGAGGAAAATCTGCTGAGGAAATCCCTGACGAAGATTTATTTATTCCACCCGGACACTAGAGAATCTTGCAGAAGCAACTATATATAATGTTTTTCAAGTGATTCAACAAACTGACTGAAGTAAGCTAAATGAAAAAACCTGGAGGGCTGTCAACAAAGGAAGATGTGATTTCTACATATAGCCAGCCAATCTACAGAGCACAGGAATGTTGTTTTATTTAAAAGGACTAATGAAGATTTGAGAATGATGAGTCTCATCTGAGAATTTATAACGACCAGTCTCCTCTCATGCTGGTTTCTGATTCAAATTTGTATTAACTGTGTCATTTGGGAACTTAATCCCAAAAATTATTTTTAAAGTTTTCCTGGATTGGTAGCGCCCCTGGATCCTGGCAGAAGCTAATACAAATCATCTCTCAAGGAAAATACTTAAAACCCTCAAATACTTCACACAGAAAAAGTTCCACAAAATCCACTTGCAATAAAAAATAATCATATGAAAAAAGAAACCTAATGTTAAGTAAGAACCTGTATAAACGACAAAACACAAAATATGAGGGGTGCCTGGGTGGCTTCCTTGACTGAATGACCAATTATTGGTTTCAACTCAGGTCATGATCTCAGGGTTCTGGGATCAAACCCCAGTCAGACTGCACACTCAGCCAGAAGTCTGCCTGGAATTCTCTCCTGCCTCTGTCCCTCCCCTGGCTCGCATGCCCACTCACTCTCTCTCTCAAATAAATCAATCTTAAAAAAAAAAAAAAACACACACAAAGACTTTCACCTCAATTGAAGACAATTTTTGCATAAAGATGGGGAATTAAACACAAAAATTTGTGTGGAGCCTACATAAATAAATAAATAAATAAAATCTTAAAAAGAAAGCTGAGTTCTAAGCCAGCAGTGGTCTAAGTGAACCTTCAGAGAGCTTCAGGATTTGATAGCATCAGGCACATCTGAGAATGGGATGAGGTGAACCAAAACAGGGTGATTGGTTCAAAGTTAGTTTAAAAAAAAGTTAGTTTAAGAAACTGAGATTCCCACCTTCACCCCTTCTGCTAGCTGGCCTAACACTGGGTGGGTAAAAGTGGGTCTTTGGACAGGGGGTATCAAAAAGATATACTATATATAGAGCTTTATACATGAAAGTTGATGCCCTCCGTGCTATTCCAGCCATCCTTCCAGAAAGCTGGCCCAGGGGTGCCTGGCTGGCTCAGTCAGTAGAGCATGCGACTCTGGATCTCAGGGTTGTGAGTTCAAGCCCCACACTGTAGCCTGCTTTAAAGAAAAAAAAAAGCTGGTCCACCATGTGTTTACACTCAAGTGCTAGGTTGCAGGGGTTTTTTTTGTTTGTTTGTTTCTAAAAGTAGGGGCACCTGGGTGGCTCAGTCAGTTAAGTGTCTGACTTTGGCTCAGGTCATGATCTCAGGGTCCTAGGATCAAACCCTGCAAAAGGCTTTCTGCTCAGCGGGGAGTCTGCTTCTCCCTCTCCTTCTGCCCCCCAACCACTTGTGTGCACTCATGTCCTCTCTCTCAAATAAAATCTTTAAAAAGAAAGGCAATTTCACTGGTGATCTCCCCAGATCAACCCAGTCACCAACAAACCCAGAACTTTCAATATGCTTCTTTTTTTCTGCCCTATTTTAACCTTTGAGCAGAAAACAACAAATTAGCCAAAATTGGAGGAAAGCAACTAGTATGAAGTGACAGAGACCAAAACAAAGAAAGCAATCGGAACAAATAGAGACTGTTCTTGGATAAGAAAGTTAAAATGCCATCAATAAAATCTTCAATTTTGGTCTGTATAATCTAAAAAAATTCCAGGTCACTGGCTAAGGGTTGATTTCTAAATATTATATACATGGCATAAAATTAAATATGTATTTATAAACTCATTGGCACAGGGGTAAATAGATGACTTGGATGGTATTAACCCATGAAGCCCATGCTTTTGGTATTGTAATATACTGAGAAACCTTCATTTTTTTTCCTTTTTTACCTTTAAGTAGGCTCCACACCCAACATGGGGCTTGAACTCATGACCCTGGGATCAAGAGTCACATGCTCTACCAACTGAGCCAGTCAGGCACCCCAGAAACCTTCATTTCTTAAGAAAAGCATGATCATTTTCCAGAAAGTAAAAATAACAAGTGTCACCTATGAAAGAAAGTTTCTTGTTTTATATGCCTTTATATTCCAGCTCTGAAGAGGTAAAAATCCTTTAATTAAGAATAAGTCAATCTCTGGGGCACCTGGGTGGCTCAATTGGTTAAGCATTTGCCTTTGGCTCAGGTCATGATCCTGGGGTCCTGGGATTGAGCCCCAGAGCCCCACGTGGGGCTCCCTGCTCAGCGGGGAACTTGCTTCTCCCTCTCCCACTGCCCCTGCTTGTGTTCTCTCTGTCAAATAAATAAATAAAATCTTAAAAAAAAGAAGTCAATCTCTGAATGTGATCATAAGATTTTAATCATCTCTTGGTGTGTTGACAAATCCATTACCGCTGAGATATCTTTGTAAAAACAAATGCTATATTAACCATAGTTGTTTGTGTCTCCACAATTACCATCTTCTTGACAGACCAAGAATCACCTGTCTGCTGGTTTAGAAGCTATACAATGTGGAGTGCTTGGTGCTTTACTAAGATAGGACAATTCATTTAATGGCTGTGCACTACTGTTAGCTTGGTTTGAAAATATCAATCAACTTGCATGATCCAAAATTAATGAGATTATCTCATTACAGCTTTCAGGAGACATAATTTCCAAGCTAACTACAGTCACAAAGGCTTTTTAAGGTGTCATTAATAAGTTTCAGATATTTGCATAATTTTAGCAGCTGCTTATATGAAATAATGTAGTTACAAACCAAAGTCTAAAGATGACTCCATTTAAGTTTTTTCCTTTTTTTCCCCAGCTTTAATATAATTGTATAAAGAATTAGTTTCCTGAATAAGATAAATTGCTCCTTCCAAAGTTACTTAAACCTTGGAGATGATACACTTGGAAAAATTTGTGTTCAGTAATCTAATGAAGTATAAAACATTAATTTTGTAAAATTTACATTTTTAAAAATATATTCTAAAAAGATATATCAAGATATAATAATTTGAGTTATTGTATGTGTATTAAATACTTTTTATTAATATATGTCAATATATCAATATATGAATTGAATATATTCAGTTCAACAAATACTAGAGAACCTAGTGTAAGCTGGTTTCCAAGAGTGACAAAGATGAGTAATGTGCCTTTTTGGCCTTCCAGAAATATTCAGAGTAAGGTAAGTGACTAATAGGTATGAAAATGTGTACCACAGAAGGAAGCAAAAGGTAGGGATTGCAAAAAAAAAAAAAAAAAAGGTACTAGAAGCGAAGGGATTAAGATAAAAATCCTTTTGGATAATTTCAAAAGATTTCCTCTAGTAAGTGGTTGAGATAACCCATGAAGGATGAATTTAATTTCTACTAGAGGAGACACATAATAAATCTGTGCTGCTTTTAAGTGATTAAGAGTAGGAAAAATTTTATATAACAGTCTGAAATAGATATGAAATAGATTATGTAACTTTAATACTTACTTTTGTCTAATTTCATGAAGTATAATGTGTTGAGTAAAAATTTAAGTTCCAAATATTTTATACCTTCAATTATATCCAGGAGAATTTTTGTTTCCTTAATAGGAAATCCCTAGCAGTTACTCTGGACTCTTCTTAGATCAGTCACAATTCCATTGGAGACAAGTTAAATCAGGATCAGTGGAGTGGGAGTTCAGATATTGGTATTTTGTAGAAGTTCTCTAAATAAGTTTATTTTAATATTTTAAAAGATTTTATTTTTAAGTAATCTCTACATACAAGGTGGGGCTCCAACTCAAACCCAGAGATCAACAGTCCCACCCTCCACTGATTGAGCCAGCCAGGCACCCCTCTAGATAATTTTAATGTGCAGTTAGGATAACAGACCACCAGGCTAAATTTCAGTTGGGCAACTCCGGTCTTACTAATAAATGATTTACTTTCCTTTGCTGGTTCAATAAATAATAAGAATTTTTCCAATAACATTTTTTATTAGCTACCACTTGACTATTTACTATGTGCCAGGCACAGGGCCAAACATTCTTTTATGCATTACCTTATCTAATTTTCATAGCTAGGTGTATTTAAATTACTTGCCCAGTTAACTGTCCTATTCCCGGACCCAAGAACTTACCCACTGCACCACACTGCTTCTCTCCTCTAACTCACTCCTGATGATGGAACTGTCGAGAACACCAAAGTCTATCAGCAGTTATAAATAAACGTTATCTGCAAAGAGCAAATAAGAACACAAATGACACAAGAATGAGTATGGAGGATACCAGGAAGTGACACTGTAGGTTGACCAGGCGATTCAAAATCTCCAATTCCCCGGTCCCCCCAACACCTCCTCCAGCCTTTAACCACCCCTACCTAACCCCACTTTTAAAGCTCACTGGTCCTTGATGGCTAATTTTAGGGCGAGAATAACCTTTGAATACAAAGGGTCAAGAAACCAGCCCAGGTATTTCCCAAATCCGAAGCCGCAGTCTAGGGGTTCAGTCATTACTGGAGATGGGGAAACACCTTCTCGAGCCTTCCACAGCAGCCCACCGATTCAATGAAATGGGAGGAAATGCTGAGGCGGGGGGTGGGGGAGGCGCTGCTCAGTTCGCTTTCCCTAGAGGCTTAGGTGGGAGACCTCGCAGCAAACCTCCAGAGGTGGGACGCGTGGCTGGAAACCACCCCCATTCCCTACTACCCTGAGAGGAGGGCGGGGTGAGTGCCCGCGGGGCCAACCATATTTGCCGCCCTTCAGGATCCCGGGGCAGGCGGGCGAGTATTGTCCGGTGCCGCACCCTGAAGCAAGGGCGCGACCGCAGTTTCAGTTGTCTGGGGAGAGGGGCTGGCCCGACCCTAGTGCACAAACTCCGATTTAACTGAAGGCACTGAAGCAGGCACCCCGGCTCTTGCTTGGGGCGAAGTGCTGCCCGCTCACCCCAACGCGGAACGCAGCTGGCGCGGGAGCTTCCTACTCCCGAGGATCCCTAGGGCAGCCCGCGCTGGTTGCCATGGCAACCCCACGCTCCTGGCGGAGCCGGCGCGCGCCGCGGGGTTCAGTCACTACCGGAAGTGACGTGTTTCACCTGCCAGGCGAGGGTGGGGTGGGACGGGGGTGCGGAGGTGCCGCCGCCGCCAGCCAGTCGGGAGCGCGCAGGCACGGGTGGCTGAGACCCCGGGTGAGAGCCGCCTACCTTCAGTCACCGCCCACGGCCGGGCCGCCACCATGGCGCTTCTGCTGCGCTTCGTCTTCTTGTGCGGAGTCGCGGGTGAGTGGGGGGCAATTTGGTTCCTAGGGTTCCTATTGCCGGCACCGCCCTGGGGCGCTCGCTGCCTGCGGCCACCCGGGAACAATGAGGCGTGGGGGAGGGGACGGGTGCGATTTGGGGACGCTGCGGCAGTGGTGGCCGTGCGGGCGGTATTGCACTGGTGTGGTTTTGCGGAGCCAGGCATGCGAGCTGAGAAGGTGGAACGGCTCCGAAGGGAGCCATGCGGGGGCGTGAGATGTCGGGGGCGGGGGGGAGTTGACGGTAGTAGGGACCGAGCCCGGAGATGAGGGGCGGCAGTGGAGGGGCTCCCCGGGCGCGGGTGGGTGGGCGCGGCATGCCGGGTGCGCCTGGCGTCTTTCCCAGACCATTCTTTGCTGCGGGTGCGAGCTTTGCTTTATTTGCTCTTGCCCTTTCCCTTGTTAGGCGCCGTGTCGTGTCCTTCTGGGGTTACTAGATTTCAAAAGCCTTGGGCTGCGAGTTTCCAGGTGTTGAGCAGTCCAGGCGGGGAGGCTGAATTACAAACGCCATGATTAAATAGACACCGAGCTTTTCAGTGCCTCCGATCATCTAAGCTACCTCTAGGAAAGAAGCGCTGAACGAACAGTAGCTTGAGCATATTCTTGGTCTCATAGAAGAGGCGAGCCCAACCAAGCACGAGACGAACAGTAGCTTGAGCATTCTCGATCTCGTAGAAGAGGCGAGCCCAAGCACAGGCTGTTAACTAGAAGGTAGCTCGACGAAGCAGACGGTTGGAAATCCAAACTAGGTTCCTGCTGTATTTAGTCATGATTTCTGCAGCCTCGGAGCAAAGTGCAAAGAAGAAATTCGTAACCTCGGTTTGCGTTTATGATGAGTTAATTTATTTTGAAGATAAGAGGGGATGACTTGTACAGGGCAATTCCTAAAGGATTCGCTAAGTACATTTTTCGACTGCGCCTTTCTCGGGAGGGAAAAAAAGGCATTTAAAAAATGTGTGGACCATTAGAAGGCATGATCATTTGACGCTTTAAAAAACTGATCTGTTTTCAACCAGTGTTTTAACTGACTGATCTCGTTTGTCAAGGTAAGCACATGTCACGTTTAGAACCAAATGGTTAATTAAAAAAAAAAATCCATAGGTGCGACTCTCAGGAGGCACACTTTGTGCACCCTCCGGAAGGTTTTTTTTTTTTTTTTTTTAATGTTCGAAAAGATCGGGTGGCCCTTTTTGTTGGGATGGCTCTCTGCTTCCTGTTGAAATGTTAATTCCATTGTTGGATGCCACATCTGTGAGCATTACTCATGGGATCAGCATTCTATTAACAAGTCTAATCTTCGATGTATAGCACCACCTCCACCTTTTTGATACATATCCTTTAGACGTGGGTGAAATTTCCAAAGTAAGCCTTCCGGAAAAGATAAAGGGTCAATAACCAGTTTACACGGTATGTTCCCATCTTTGTTTTGTCAAGGACTGAACTGAAGTTGAAGTGGAAAACGCATGTTCTTTCTGGGAAAATTATTTTAGGCTACATCTAGAGCAGAAAAGTGGAATAACAAACCATGTAGAGGATTTGTTTTCCTCCGGGGATGTCCAGATAATTGTCTGGATTTCATTTCTTCTGGACACCTCACTTTGTTAGAAACAATCTCAACTGAAGATATTTTTGATAGAGTGATTCTCCTCATAAACTGTGTACTAGGATAGTGAACTTCTCATGAAAAGACTTTAGCTTAGCTTTAGCTTAACAAGACAACTATTTTTAGGTGCAGTTTTCCTGCTTAGGGAACAACTCAAAAAGCTATGTAATTGATGTATGGCTTTGAGTATTTCTTCAGATAACTCTTGCCATTTTAGGCATTCATTGCTATGAATTCGATTTGAGCGGTAACATGACTGGCTTCTACATTTGGCAAAACAAAGCGGAGGAGGCTTACATGTTAAAAAATTGCAGTGCTATTTTTTCTCTAGATCTGTTTCCATATGGATTGTAAAGAGTTTTGTTATATATTCTGGTTGCTAGTGGACGTCCTTTTGATGCATTTTATTACCTACCCAGTAGCAGGTCATACTACCAGTAATAATAGTAGCAGTAGTAGTAGAGCTGTAGAAGTAGTAGTAAAATAAAGCCTTGATCGAACAGTTATTAAATGCCAGGGCACTGTTAAGGGCTTTACATATACTCCTCTATCTAGCAACCCTGGAGGGTATGTATTATAATGATCCTTGTTGTACATGTGAGGAAACTGAGGCACAGAATAGTTATATAACTTAATTTGCCAAGGTCACAAATTTCCTCCTTAATCCTTGCTCTTACCACTATGCTGTTTTTGCCTCTAAAGCAGCCACTTTCCTCTTTGGTTACCTCTAATTGACCTCCTAAATTTCTATCCCTCTGTCCTTTCCGTGTGCCTCAGTGCTTTGTGTGTCAAGAATAGGGATCCTACCATCTCAGAGTCATTACGGAGCAAAGTGAAATGTTTTATCATTTTGCTTTCCTGGAGTCTTCCTTTGCGTAAAAAATATGAAGATTAATTGTGAACTTTATCCCCTCCATATACCTCTCTTAACTGTTTACATTTTGGCCATTATACCAACTACCTGAAAAAATGTTGCCCCTCCTCCGAGGCAAGCCACTTTACATTGGCTCCTTACCCTATTTGTTGTGGGGTGTCCATCAGTTACTCAGTTTATCTCATTGCACTCATAGGTCACAAGGCAGGGGCATTACTTGTGTTCTTGTTATAGTCCCAGTGTTAGCTTATGGTGTGTGGCAGATAGCAAATGTTCAGCAAATGTCATGTGACTGAAAGTTTGCAGCCTTTTATCGATAGGCCTGTGTATATGAAGTGGCTCTCATCAGTTCCAGCTCTCTCTCCCTTCTCATCAAATAAAGATGGTCCTTGTAGTGGTCATTCCAATAGCCTTGTCTCATTCAGTTGGTAGTCTAAAGAAGTGCTAAGCTCTTGCCTTATCTTTGATTTCATTGTTCTATTCCACTTCATTTGACAGAGGTTAACAATAACGGTGTGCCAAGTCCATTTATCTTTTCGGAGCTCCTTGATACCTACTTTGGTTCTTTCCCACCCTGCTAACCTGCTCTTTTCATCGACTTCATAGTAGGTCCCTTAAATCCCAGCCTTCCCCATGATTTAGCCCATAGTCCTCTTCTCCCCATCTTAAATGTGGGTGACCTCATCTATCCATTACTATAACCTCCAAATAGTTGCTAGTGACTTAAAAATAGTGCCAGCTCAGTCCACCTCTCCTCTGAATTCTGGGCCACTGTGTCCAACTGCCTAACATTCACATTCCACCTGCGTGCACTTGAATGTCTCAGATTCTGCAAGTCTGGAGCCAAACTCATCCATTAATTAATTAATTACATGATCCAATCATTCAAATATTTATTGGCTACTATGTTCTTTGCCTGTGCTAGGTGCCCTTACAGTAGTATAGAACTTCGCAAGGTGCAGAGTTTTGATAGGACATTCCCAGCAGATGGTACAGCTTTTGCAAAGGCTTGGAGATCTGAAGGGGTATGTGTCTTGGGAGGTGAGAAATTCAGTTCATTAAAGCATCTAACCAGCACTTCTTGAACTTTTGATGTGTATCTGAGTCGTTCTTATAAGAAAGTCCTGTGAGGCCTGAGATTCTGCTTTTTAACAAGTTCCTCATGATGTCACTGCTGACCACACTCTGGGTGGGTGAAGCTCTAAGGCTGTGCCAAGAGCTTAGTAGGAGACGAAAGTTGATTGACATTTGTCAAGTTATACCACCCTCCGTGGTGGCACTAAGAAGCTTGTGGAGGCATTCAAAAAGTGCACCTGGGTGGCTCAGTTGGTTAAGTGACTGCCTTCGGCTCAGGTCATGATCCTGGAGTCCCAGGATCGAATCCCGCATCGGGCTCCCTGCTCAGCAGTTGGGGTTCCTCAGTTTATGGCTTCAGTTAGCATTTATGTCTTGACAGCTTCCAATTTCTAGTGTCTCTCAGGCTTTTTCCCATCATTTGAAACCCCCACTTGACATCCCCTGCTTAGACTTTCCACAGGCACCTCCAGTTGAATCTGTCTACATAGCCACTGTTCCGTCTCCCATTAAGTGGCAGACATCTGGGTACCCTACCTTCCTATTCTCTCATCTGGTTACATCCAGTCAGTTTCTGAGTCACTTGTATCCCTCCAGCCACCAGAGTCCAGGCTATGCCAGCATCTATTAAGATGGTTGAAATAGCTTCGTTGGTGTCCGATAAGTGAATTTTCCCCTACTCCGAGTACATTACATTACTGGAGTGTGTTCTAACGTTTATCAAGTGGGCCTTTATTATAATTGTTTTTCCTCAACGGACTGTACATTTCATGATGTCAGGGATTATCTGTTTGTTCCTAATTCGTTCCCAGTGTGTGCACAGTGCCTGTTAATGAAATAAATGGGAAAGTGTTCCAGACAGGAATTGATGTATATCGACTTGAGAAAAAGACCTAGAGGGAAAGATCATTTGAAGGTCACAAATAGGTACATCATAACAACAACAAAAAAGAATAGGTACACCATGGAAGAGGTGAGCAGGGCTGGGCTCAATATCCTGCACAGGCCAGCTTGGTGTTTGTCAGCTTTGCTCTGCATTCAGTAATGGAGTGAATTTGTGTGAACACTCAGTCTCATTTTATTTTTTTTATTTTTTTAAGATTTTATTTATTTGCGAGAGAGAGAATGAGAGGGAGGAGGGTCAGAGGGAGAAGCAGACTCCCTGCTGAGCAAGGAGCCCGATGTGGGACTCGATCCTGGTACTCCAGGATCATGACCTGAGCCGAAGGCAGTCGCTTAACCAACTGAGCCACCCAAGCGCCCTCAGTCTCATTTTAATCTCCTGTTGCAGCCTGTTCTCCCAGTCCCCTTGTTTCCATCTTTCCTCTATTATATACAAATCATTCTCAAGTGTAATTAAATAAAGGCAAGAATTGATACTGGGAACTTTTAATTTGGTTCATTTGGTGGCCAGCAAGGCATGGATTTGGACTTTAAAATGATAAAGGAAACCAGACAAATTAAAAATTATCTGAGTAAAATGAACTTTTTTTTTAAAGAAAAATCTAATATTCTAGAATAATTGTTAGATTGGTATTGGAATTAGACTGGTTTCTGTAGAGTGTGGTGCTATGTATCAGTAAAAGCCAGCAACCTTTTCTGGTGCTGGTTCCCTACCTTATTTTCTACTCAACTTTTTGCGGGGGGGGGGGGGGGGGGGGCTGAAATGACAAATGGTGGAATGGGAGGGAGTTGGGAAAATATCACCCTGGCATGATGAAGTGATCTGTTGAGGAAGCTGGTTCCGAGTTCATAGTTTGGTTTGGTGATCTCTTGGGGCCTTATCATTGGTATTGCTTTGTAGTTTGTTCACTGTATTGAATCCATTACTGTCTCTGTGTAAAAATGCAAAGGAAGCTGAAAATGTTTCTATATTCAGTGGTGAAATGGTGACTTAAAGAGACAGTTTCTCTTTTTTGCTTTCCCACAGGCCTTTTCTGTCACCTTTCTTCCCTCACCTCATTGACTCACTCTTCCAGGTTTCTAATAAAGAGTTAGCCAATTAGAGTTTAAGCATTACAGGCTTTAACTTTACTCAGCAGTATTTGCAATTTATTTTATTAAGTAAATTTTAAGATTTTATTTATTTATTTGAGAGAGAAAAGAAGGAGCAGAGGGAACACAAGCAGGGGGAGTGGGAGAGGGAGAAGCAGGCCTCCTGCCGAGCAGGGAGCCCGATGTGGGAATCGATCCCAGGACCCTGGGATCATGACCTGAGCCGAAGGCAGACGCTTAACAACTGAGCCACCCGGGCGCTTCTGCAATTTATTTTAATTAGCAGTGTGCTCTAGAAGAGAAAGACTATGGCCTGTCCTGTTAACAAAGGGAAGGTAGGCTAAGGGAGGGAGATAATAACAGTCTATTTTTAGGGTAGGTGTGAGATCAATGGCATGGTTTAGTTTGTCTTTTGATAGTTGGTGAGAAAAAGGATTTACAGTCAAATTAACCAGTATGTGGTTAACTGAGACAATGCAAATTTCCTTTGAAACTATTAAATCACCGTTATTATTTCAAAGGTATTTACAAGTTGGAATGGGAATGACTTTGATTTCATTTACTTCCAAGAAATAAAAATGTATTTAGATTTCAAGTAACTGTGTGGTTACTTTTTCACCATCCCATAGTGTAAATGTATGTTCTGAGTTTTATAGGTTTCTCCAGAGGAGGGGTAGTTTGGCTGCACAGATCCCATGCTCTCAAGGAATCTCAGGACATAATCAGATACAGTGAACCAAATTCAGCCACATCTCTGTTGAATTGTTAGAGTGACTGTAGCTAACCCTTTCAGTCTCACTTGGATTCCCCAGTGAAGAGAGCTTTGAACTTTTGAATACCAGCAATTCCCATGGGGGTTTTCCCTAATGGGCCAGACAAAACCTTTTGAGTGTGTTGTGCCCTGGGTTGTTGTACAGTAAGAATTGAGAAGAACCTCTAACTACTTGGTTGTACAATGTGAAATCTGATACTTTTAGAATGAACTGGTAACTCTGGGCTAGAAAAGTGATTGTACCTTTTTTTTCCCCTGTAAACATACACATATATGTTGTTTCAAAAAACACAAGAACATTATACAAATTTTAAATTTATATTTTGCAATAAAAGGTATCAGTATATGCATTATTTATATAACTTCATCAGGGATGGAATTTGAATCAGTGCTATAAACATGTTGCAGTCACTAAATCTAGATCATCACAGTGAACCAAAATGCATAGTTGTTACGATGTAACTTACATCCAGAGAGAGAGAGGTGTGGGGTAGGGACAAGCTGACTCCCCTGCTGGGATCATGACCCGAGCTGAAACCAACAGTCAGATGCTTAACCGATTGAGCCACCCAGGTGTCCCGATATAACTTATTTTTTTTATTTTTTTATTTTTTTTTAAAGATTTTATTTATTTATTTGAGACAGAGAGAATGAGAGAGAGAGCACATGAGAGGGGGGAGGGTCAGAGGGAGACGCAGGCTCCCTGCCGAGCAGGGAGCCCGATGCGGGACTCGATCCAGGGACTCCAGGATCATGACCCGAGCCGAAAGCAGTCGCTTAACCAGCTGGGCCACCCAGGCGCCCTAACTTATTTTTTAAGACAATTTTATAAGTGCCTCATTTGAATCTGCTCTCCTGACAACCTCCCAGTAGGAACAACATTTTGTATTATTCTCATTTATAGGAATTAAGTCCAATAGATTGTGACATTGGTCTAAACAGTGCTGTCCAGTAGAAATGAAATGGAAGTCACATATGTAATTTAGTTTTCTGGTAGCCACATTTAAAAGTAAAAAGAAATAAAGGTGAAATTAATTTGAATATATATATTTTGTTCTTTTTTTTCTGGCTTGCTTTAAGCATATCTGCAGATGTTATAGGGGTGGTGGGATTTAGATGGAATTGGAGCTCTTGGGCTCCTCAGCCCCAGCAGGTTGTGCCTTGTAGAAATACTTGAGTCTAGAGTTTGTGAGACATTACAGTTCTTCAAAAAGAATATATTTTGTTTAGCCCAGTATATACAAAATATCATTTCCATATGTGATCAAATTAAACATTAATAAGATTAAATTTTTCCCCCATACTAAGTCTGAAATCTCATACTACATCTCAAATCGCAGTAGCCATGTTTCAGGTGCTCAGTAGTCATATGTGGGTAGCAGCTACCCTGTTGGTCAGCCCAAGTCTAGAAATCAGAGCTTTAGTTCCAGTCACCTTCTAACATATCTAGTCTCCGAACATCCTACTAACTGAAAAATCATGGGTGTGATGTGCCCATGAGATAATTACAATTATTTGTATCACACCGTATTCCTGTTGGTAACAAGCTAAATAAAGTCTCTTGTTTCTTACTTAGTTTCTTGGAATTATCAGAACATTTGTTACTTATGCACAAAATTATATCAGCTGCCCTTATTCGATGCATTTACATTTTAGGTATGAGGGAGAAAAAAGAAATACATGCACAAAAAATCACATTTTTAACTTGCGTGTGAGGGAAATAAATGCATTTATGGGAACGTAGAAAATAAGGATAGACTGGCCCCTGATGATGGTTGCTAGGGAAATTTGAATTCACTTTGGGATATTAGAAAGGAATTACTGTGAGTTGAAGCAATCAAGTTAGACATGCTTACAGCAGGGGTGATTTTCTTATTATTACCTTCAGGATTTTCCATAAGGAGATAATATTTACTCATTTTGCTCTTATATCTATTTCTTTGCTTTCTAATTTTCTGTGATCTCATCTTTATAAGACACTTTACCTGAGTTTTGTGTATGTGTATTTGCTTTGTTTTTTGCCAAGTACTCAGTTACTTTTACTGTTTCATGTTAATTAAAGGAAGAGAGCCTGAGGTTTTTATGAGCAAGGAGGAAAAGGCAGGTTTTTAAAAATAGAGCAATACTCCTTTATTATTTCAAAGGTATTTTACAAGTTGGAATGGGAATGACTTTGATTTCATTTATTTCCAAGAAATAAAAATTTATTTAGATTTCAAGTAACTAAGTGTGGTTACTTTTTCACCATCCCATTATACTGTAAGATGATGAAATATTCACCATGGCAGTGGATCTGCTTTACCCATAATGCAAAATACGCTATTTGCATTTGTTTTGCCAGAGAATTCTGAAATTAGCATCTGTGTATTAAGGAACGTGAGGAAGGTAATATACTGCATGGATTGACAAAAGGCTGAGACTTAATTCTGATTGCATTTGAAATTACTGAGATGAGTATTTCTCTGTGTGTGTGTGTGTGTGTGTGTGTGTGTGTGTGTGTGTGTGTGTGT